>NC_138786.1:7681898-7716898 GCF_965178545.1 Coloeus monedula | reverse complement strand
AATAAAAAGCAATATGCGGGTCACCCCTGCGCCTGGCGCCTCAGGACTGCGAGCATCAGTCGAAGCCATCACTCTGGTTTTGCAGGGTTGGGTTTGGGGCTTTTTTTTCCCTTTGCTTTTTTTCCCCCCCTCCCCCGTGGTTTGTTTGTTTGTTTGCACCACCACCACCAGCAGTGAGCGAGTCGGGGCGGCTGGGACTCGGCGGTGCGGGGCGGCCGCAGCGCGCAGCCGGCGCTCAGGGAAGCCTTGACTTGCGCCCAGGTCGAGCCGCCCGCTGCGCAGAGGGACGCGGGGGTTGCGCGGGTGGCTGGCGGGGAGCGCGCTACCGCACTACCATTGCCTTTCCTGTCCTTTGCCTTCCAGGTGTCGTCGATAAACAGAGTCCTACGCAACCTGGCTAGCGAAAAGCAACAGATGGGTGCCGACGGGATGTACGACAAGCTAAGGATGCTGAACGGGCAGACGGGGACCTGGGGCACCCGACCCGGCTGGTATCCCGGCACCTCGGTACCTGGGCAGCCCACACAAGGTAAGGGACAACCCGGTCGCCGCTCCCCAGTCCGGGGCGGCCCGGATCGGCTCGGTTCGGCCTCGTCTGGCGGAGATGGCTCCGCGACGCGGGTCCATCTTGTCCCCTCCCGGGCAGCCGGGCTGAGAGTGGCGGGCGTTCGTCCCGCCGCCTCCCTGGGCGGCTGCGGGCAGGTGGGTGAGGGGCCGGCAGCGCGGTGAGCGTCCAGCCCCGGCCTCGGCCCGGCGGTGGGCAGCGGAACCCAGCAGCATAGGCTCGGCCAAAGCCGCGTCCGCCGAGCTGCGGTGCCGGCAGCCGGGCGGGATCCGGGGCTGAGCCTTAACCTCGCCCATCACCCGGTAATTAGGGCTCCCGCTCCCTGCCCGGGCCACCTTCCCGCGTCGGGGTCTCTCCCCAAAGCCGGGGCGATCGGTAACTATCTCCGTAGGGCTGATTGTAATTCCTCTTCAATGGACCCGAAACAACTTTGTAAATATAGAAAACTGTTTATCCTGAAGATTAATAGGTATTTGTTGTAGGAATGACAAGGGGATAATATGAAGGATAATGGGATGTTACGTTACATACTTAAGATGGTTAATGGCTTCTTTTTGAATACGGGCTCTGTTGAGGCTCGGCTCTCCCTGGCTCTGGTCATTCCTTTAGAAGAGGTGTCTACATACAACAACCTGCTTTTTGTTTTCACCCCGCAAGGAAAAAAAATCAGTAACAGTGTGCGGAATATCTGGTACAAAGGATGTTTCTGTCACACGCAAGAATTTGTTATGGGAACAATTCTGTCGCTATGTAATTGCTCATTAGAGATCGTTTTGTTTCTCATTAAGGCGACATGAATAAGCGTCTAGTTGAAGGAGACAGCTGTAGAAATGTTCCACAGGAGACCTCTGGACACGATATGGCACCGCTTGCCAATTAGACATGTCAGTTTTAAGAGAAGAAAACAGTCTATGAAGGACACTAGAAAGATAGAGCGGAGCCCTCGCTTCCCCCCACCCCCACTTTGGTGTTTTTTGTTGTTTGGTTGTGGGGTTTTCTTTTTACATTTTGCTTTGCCCGATGTCCACCCCAGGAACCGGGGCGGCTGCTGCCGCCATCCGGCCTCGCCTCGCCCCTACCTGCGGCTCCCTGGCCCGGCCCGGGGTCTCTCGGCGGGCCCCAGGCCCCGGCGCCCTTCCCTCGCTGCCCCGAGCCGAAGCGCGGGCGGTGCTGGCGGAGGGCAGCGCACCCAGCGCCCGTGCGGCTCCCAGCGGCCGGGCGCCCTCCGCTCCCGCCGGGGCGTGCTTTTGCGGTTTCTATGTTTTTCTCGGGAAAGGCATTAAATGGAGAAATTCAGGGCTCCCCGCCGCAGAGCGGTGTTCGGAGGCACAGCCCCTGCGCGGGTGCGGTGCGGGCACACCTGGGGCCGGCGGTCCTTGGCAGCACCCGAGCTGCGGCAGAGCCGCCTGTGCTGGAGGCAGGGGCTGGGGGGGCCGGTGGCTCTCTGGGGGCCAGTGGTGGCCCCTTCCCCTGGCGTGGGGATGAGCGCAGTTTCCGCAGGGGAACGCGGGCCCCGGGCAGGAGCGTGCGCGGCGGGAGGAAGGACCTCGGGAGCCCTCTCCTAAATCGCAATATCCGAAATGAAGCGGTGCGGGGCAGGGCTGGCTCGGGCCGGGGGCACGTGTGTGCGTGGGCAGCAGAGGCGAGGGGGAGGCAGGCAGGCACTTAAAACATCCGCATGGCAAAATTAAAATTAATAAAATGGATTTCCTCTGGAATATTCATGCTCCCTCTAATGTTTTTCCCTTGCAGGGGTATGTTACTGGATTTTAAGAGTCCATTACTCAAAAAGCATAAGGCGAGGTTAGGTCTCAGAGGGGTACAAATATGGTCTCAATCTGATAAACGCCATGCAGCAGTGAATAAAATAATGGATACATGAGGGCTGACAGAACAAAAAGAGACATCTCTATCCGGGAGAAATTCTCCAGTGATTTAGTGGTTTTAGGGATCACCGAGACACTGTTTCTTATCTTTTTTTCTCCCCTCCCTCTCTTATAAGACTAAAGCCTTCTATAGGATTTAGACACTTTCTCTTTCAACAGATGCTACAATGTTTTGATCCCGGCTCTATAGCTGAGAGGTGCTGCAATTGGTTTGCTATCTTTTTTTGCTTGTTTTCCGCCTCACTGATTAAGACACTAAGAAACTAAGGAATGATTTTATTTCCCAGCGTCTTTTTTTTTCTTTCTTTTTTTTTTTTTTTTTTTTTTTCCAGGAAACAAATCCTATACCCAGCGTCAGATGGTCTGGCTATAGGATAATAGGGACGGACATTCACTTGCTTTCTTACGGATTAGGTCTGGAAGGTGGAACAGCCCTATTGAGATCGCTCCTTTTAGGGGCTTTAAAAAAAAAAACAAAAAACAAAACCAAAACCCAAAGGGAAAAAAAAAAAAAAAAAAAAAAAAAGGCGTGTGTGTCTAAAAAGAAGATATCTTAATTGTCCAGGCTGGGGTTGGAAATGACCATAAGCGAGTTTGGGGGAAACTTTCAGCTGGCTGAAAGATTTTGGGGAGATGGGGAGCACTCCGAGACGGGGTGGCAAAAAAGTATGGCCTCAGAAGTTTGGAGCTAAAGGGTGGGGGTCAAGGGGGGCTCTCGGTTCGGGAGCGGTCCCGCGGCTCCCTCCGCTCCCCGGCAGGTTCGGGGCGCGCTGCGGAGCCCTCCCGGCGCGGGGGCCGCGGCCATCCCCGGCGGCTCCCCCCGGCCCCCCCGGCACCCGGGCGCTGCGGGCCCGGCCCGAGCGGACAGTGATGGATGAGGGCGGTGGCGGAGGTGAGCGCGGCCCCGCCGCGGGCGGGCGCGGCCCCCGGCGCTGCCACCCGCGCTTGGCAGGGCGCTGCCCCGCCGCGGCGGCCGTCCCCGGGCCCGGGGCTTTGTGTGCCCTGAAAGGCGGCTCCCCCCGCCCCCCCGCTATTCACCCGCCGCCGGCCGCCTCAATGGGGCTGCGGCCGCCCATATGGTCACCACGGCCGCTGAATCCCTGTGTTTAAATGGAGGAGAAAGTTCGGGTTTTAAAACATTTCAAAGTGGTTGAAAGGGTCCCACCAGATCTGTCACAATTCCCCCCGAGCTTTGAAGACCAGGGCCATTGTTCGCCGATTATAAATGATATTACTTTAAAGTTGATTTCCCACAATATTTAAAGGATGTCGCGGGAGTGTCGCTATTTATTTTTGGCGTAACTTTTCAAGGGAATTAGCATAAGTAGCCCATGCGTCCCTCACCCCGGCTCCCTCTTTATGCGACATCAAAACGCCTCGAAAAATATGCTTTGAAAGGAGAGGGAGAGCTCATTTAGGACAACGACTTCTCTGCTTCGCCAGCAGTCTCCGTCCCTCTGGCCCCGGCAGCCGGGGGTGCCCGCGGAGCCCCCCAACACCAGCCGGCCCCGGGCCGCAGCCGCCTCTGCCCGAGCACCGAGCACAATGAAACTTTCCCCTGTTTAATGACAGAAATTACATTAAAAGTGGTGGAAATGCCCTAATTAAAAATGGACCACTTAAATGATATGCCAAACGTTCAGCTGCAGAACAGCGTATTTAGCTAGTTAGTGAACTCGCTACTATTTCTTTTAAAATTACATGTTAAAATTTTAAAAGAAATCTTACTTTTCTCTGGTGCAACACATTACAAAGAATGGACAGTCCTTTTATCTAAATATAAAATTCCATTTTCAGCAATTATAGCCTGTTCTTGGTGATGATATAATTACAGCTGTGCTCAGTAATAGGTGTCAAGGCAATGCACACTCATACAATAGTTGAATAAAACTGCAGAACAATGCAGGCACTTCTAAATTCACAACCTTTAAAATGAAATTGACTGTGCAGAATTCAAATAAAAACTGGATAAATATTTTTTTAAAAAGATTACAAGCTTGGTTTGGTTTCTTAATAGCATTTTCTGCAAACCTATCAACATCTAATTGATTAGATAGGAATTACTGATTATAGATAATCTGAAATACTGAACATCACTATTTTAAATATAGCAATAGGTAAATAAATGCAGCAGACAGAGGAGACTGCCATGGCACTCCAGCAGGGATTCATGGAAAGAATCACTTTCAGGGGAAAGTATTTTTATGCAGGTTTTATTCCAGAGGGAAAACAAAATGAAATTAAGACCAGGTGATCATAATTCCTCATCTCCGATGCTTACGATAAGGCTGGAAACTGAAATGTTTCTGTGTTACCCATGTCATCAGTGCTGTGTTGCTTTGATACCTGAGACATTTTTAAGGGAGGGTGTCAGCAAACATGGCTGAACTTGTTTCCAATTGCGTTATTTCTCTGGTAGGGATCTTAAAACAAAGGTACCTGCATTTCACTTTCTGACTCTTGGCTCCACAGATGGCTGTCCGCAACAGGAGGGAGGAGGGGAAAACACTAACTCCATCAGCTCTAATGGAGAAGATTCAGATGAGGCCCAAATGAGACTCCAGCTGAAAAGAAAGCTGCAGAGAAATAGGACATCCTTTACCCAAGAGCAAATCGAAGCCCTTGAGAAAGGTGAGTGACATTTTCCTATGGCTGAAGCAGGAGAGAAAAGCAAAATGTGCCCCGACTACATTAACAGCTGAATGTAAGCACAGCATTCCTGTGCCATATATATATGTATATATTTAAACTCTGTGGCTCCCTCCATGCTCTTTTATTCACGGAGCTCCAAATATTCATTAGTGGCCGTGGTATGCCCTGAAAAGCTGTTAAAATGGTTTTCAAAGGCAAAGTATTCAGGGCACAGATCATACCGGAACACCGATGCGGCACCCCGGGCTGCGCCCTGGGGGATAACTCTCCTCCTGTCCGCTGGGCTGCATCCCTGGCCAGGCTGCACTGCCGGGGAGGTGAGGGCAGGCAGGGGGCTGGCAGAGTCCTCCATGCCTGTCCCTCCACACGCTCCTCATCCCCAGTGCTGCCGCTGCCCGGGGCTGGGAGCAGGTGCCCTTTTCCCTGACTGGCCTGGGCTCACCTCGCCTCTGACCTGCTGCGGAGCTCTGTTCTCGTTTTGCGCTGTTATTTAGCGATGTGCCATTTCGCTTCGTGGTGACAGGGTCAGAGCTGCCTTGGGGACCCCCTCAGTGGAGGCAGAAGCCCTCACTGCTTCTTGAAAGATGCAGATTGCACCCAAGCCTGCCCATCCCCATAGCAATACTCCCCAGCAGGCAAGGCGTCCTCCATCCTAACACACAGACAGAAAGCTCAGCTTTGCCTTTGCAGTGACGCTTCTTAAGAGCATTTAGAGCACAGGCAGTGCAAGAACAACTCTGATTTTACAGTAAGCTGCATTAACTCCACAACTAATGCAAAACTATTTCCTTCTACAGAATTTGAGAGGACCCACTATCCCGATGTGTTTGCAAGAGAAAGACTAGCTGCTAAAATAGACCTGCCTGAAGCAAGGATACAGGTAGTGATTTGCTCTGCAATTATAACTATTATTGTTTTTACTATTACTATTCTGATTTTGTTACTCCTGGCTTATCAAAGCACAGGGCAACCCATATTTATAATCAAGTATTTGCCCATATCCCTCTTTCAGGAAAATAGCAGCAGCTGGCTTTGCTTTCACCCGCTGCTTTGCTCCACTGCAAGCCATGGCCTTGAGCTACGTGGGGGAGGCCCTGTGCCTCTAGTCCTTGTAAGGTCACTCACGTCTCTCAAATGTTGTATTTCCAGGTGTGGTTTTCCAACAGAAGGGCCAAATGGAGAAGGGAAGAGAAGCTGAGGAACCAGCGAAGACAAGCCAGCAACACTCCCAGCCACATTCCCATCAGTAGTAGTTTCAGCACAAGCGTTTACCAGCCGATCCCACAACCAACCACCCCCGGTAATGCCATCAACCCGCTCACGTCCATCCATCCTCTGGGGAAAATGAGACTCAGACCGTATTGCCAGTTGTGACTGTGGTTAAACTAATGTGTCCATCTATCTGTCTATTCTATTATAGTTTCCTCTTTCACATCAGGTTCCATGTTGGGCAGGACGGACACGGCGCTCACGAACACGTACAGCGCGCTGCCGCCCATGCCCAGCTTCACCATGGCCAACAACCTGCCTATGCAAGTAAGTCCAGTGCCACACCATGGCACGACATTCCCTCGGGACTCGGTGGCCCCTGGGGTGTGCGGGAGTGTGGGTGGGGGCCCTTCCTCTGCGTGATGAGGGATCGTGGACCCAAACCATGCTGCAGGGAAACAGGCACCCAAAGGCTTCCTTGGTATCTGGAAAGTTGACCTATTTGGGAGAATCAGAAGGGAAAGGGCACTGAAAGATGTGGTGCTCAACAAGCATTTTTCCCAGATTTTAAAAGAGAAAAGTCTTCAAATTTGCAAGGCAAAAAATCTGGGATAAAAAATGCTATTTGGAAAAAAATGTGGTTAACCTCTGGAACTCACTGATGCCATATTGTGGAAATTGCTGCCTGAATAAGCTGCTGGAGGGATCCGACCTTCTGGGTGTAGGTAATGTGGCAGCAGCACATTAGGAACACCTGAGAGAGGGAAGGATGTGATTAGCATCAGTGGTTATGCCAGCTAAGCCAGAATTGCAAGAGCTGTCAATCCTCATGCCTGAAAGCATTAGCTGATCACCAGCTGGGTTAGGAAGAAATCTATTCCTTTGGGGTCTGTTTCTATAGACCTTTCAGATGCAAAATTCCTCCTTTTTTAATGGTGGGGTTGGCCTAGGAAGGTGCTGGCCAATTACGGGAGTTTTACAGCTTTGTCTGAGGCGCACAGCATTGACCACTGCTAGAGACAGGCGAGCAGATTAGAGAGCCTGACTCCTTCGCTGCGGCAATTACGATGTTACTAATTGCTGAACCAAAATTAACCAAATAAAGTTAGAGTCTTGCAAGTCTATGGAAAGAAATGATGTTGGCTAGGTTGCTGTTTCGTGACGTTGGAGGCTGGCGGCGCCGTTCCCGGCAGTGGGCTGGCAGCAGATGACAAAAGATCAAAAGGCTGATACAGGAGGGGACCCTTGGGAAAGCAGGAAGGCCCTGATTCACCACTGGGCACCTGGGCAGGGACACAGCACGTGTGAGCTGCTCTGGAAAACGCTGCCTACGTGATCACTGTGGCAGGGCAGCCACACAGTGTCGGAGAGGGAGACTGGGCGGCCGAGCCATTGGCATCTCCCTGCAGGCGCACGGAGCGTTGCTGGTCCTCCCAAAGCCCAGCACGCGTGCTCAGGAACTGAGGCTGTCGGTATTGCTGGAGATGGTGTGTGCCAGGGATGTGCAGACAGGAAATATGTGCAGACGTGTCGGGTCTCGTGCGCTCAGAGAGGGAATTACTCATCCTGCTTCCTGCCCCCTCACTGCCTTCTGGGGTCAAGGCTGCCCTGGTCCCCAGTCACCCAGCAGCCTGAAGCAGGCAATGCCCCTACTTGGTCCCTCCCTGGTGCTGTGGCATCCCTCAGCCCCTGCCCCCAGCTCCTGCCCCTTCTGGCAAATCAGGTTTCAGGGGTTGGATTTGAGGTAAATGGAGATGTCTATTCTGAGGTGTTGCTGGCATGGGTTTGGGGCAACTGCGGCTCTGATGGGGATCAGTGCGCATGTATGTATGGGTTTGGGGATTCCTCTTCAGAGCCTTGGTCCTCCCAACCCACGCATGCTCTGTGTGTATGTGCCCCAGGCTTGCAGGTGCAGGACCAGCCTGTGTTCCTCAGTGGAGTAATTTTAGTTACAGCACCAAGTGTGAGGTAAGATGCTGACCCTGTCTCTGGCTGCAAATGGTACGAGACATCTTCCTTTTACATGGGTATAAACGAGGGCAGCACTCAGGCTTAGGGATGTAACAACTCCGTCAGCATCTAGATGTAGGGATCTGCTTGCCAAGGATGTCTGGAAAAGCACCAGCGACCGTCCATGTTGGTTTTTAGACCAAAAGCCTCCGTGAAGGGGCTGCTTGGTTGGGCTCCTATTAGGTCTTTACATTGGGGTCCCTGAATTTGAAACTTGAAGCTCATTTTTGCTGCTGCACGCTGCTTCTGAGGGCTGGCACGTCCATGCCAAAGAAAGTGATGTTGTCTTTACTTCCAGTGACACTTAATACTTTGTCCTTTGCTCCCACAGCCCCCGGTACCCAGCCAGACCTCCTCCTACTCTTGCATGCTGCCCACCAGTCCATCGGTGAATGGACGGAGCTATGATACATACACCCCTCCTCACATGCAGACACACATGAACAGCCAGCCCATGGGCACCTCTGGCACCACTTCCACAGGTGAGTGACTCTGTGCTCCCCCAGCCTTCCTGCTGGAGTGGTTTCCTCGCTCCAGCCACCAGGCTTTTCACATGTATTTGCTGTGAGAAGTCTCTCCCCATCACTGGGGGAGGTCTCTCTGTTGCTGCCATACCAGGCAGAAGATGACAATATATAACCTTGCAAACTAGAGCAAGAATTCTGATTTTTAAGCTGCTTCTGGAGGGCTAGATGGAAAGAAAGATGATTAACAGAGGTGGTATTGAAATAGCAGGACAGGGGCAAGCTCTTTAAGGAGCCCCCATCCCTCAAAATCTTCCCTGTATAATTAAGTTCTGAATCAGCATTTATTTCAGCATTAAATTTCAGCAGAGATATCCACACTGGTGAGGTTAAGTGTATGTGAAAGTGTTTGCAGGACTGGGCACATTTTTACTGTGTCTGTGTCAGACGTCATTTATTGCTAAAGACTTGAAGTCATCAAAGAGGCAGGGAACCTGTAGAAATATTAGCCCATGCATAAAAAAGGCAAATCAGGGTAGAAAGGGCAAGTGTCAGCATAAATGGGAACAAAACAGACACTCTTCAAAAGAATAGAACTGTTCAGTGTATTTTGGGCTGAATTCTCAACTGATACAAACGAGCCGAGGCTCTGGCGTTTATCTCAACGCATGACAGTTTATTTATAACAACAATCAGTGAGATGTGCATAGTTTTAAAAATATATACACTCCCCAACCCCCAATTCCACAGGCCCATAGATGGTGGGATTTAATGTTTACTGGAATACAAGCTCAAATCTGTGAAACTGTAAAGCAAAAATTGTGCTATGTACAGAAAAACTAAAATATCCATTTTCCCTCTCAATTTTCAGGTCTCATTTCCCCTGGAGTGTCAGTTCCAGTTCAAGTTCCTGGCAGTGAACCTGATATGTCTCAATACTGGCCAAGATTACAGTAAAACATGTGTTAATTCCGTAAATGACTATATGGACAACAGTTGGATGTTCAGCAGTATTTTATAAAGGAAGAATGGCTCTCAGAGTACTTCTGTACTGCAACTGTGCCCTATGCTGTAACACATGGAAAAGACTTTCACATGGACCTTTGTACACTGAAGGCATTATATCAGTTGGAACAAATCTTCATTTTGGTATCCAAACTTTTATTCATTTTGGTGTATTATTTGTAAATGGGCATTTGTATGTTATAATGAAAAAAAAAAAAGAACAATGTAGACTGGATGGATGTTTGATCTGTGTTGGTCATGAAGTTGTTTAAAAAAAAAAGAAAAGAAAAAAAAAAAAGAAGCCATGATCAACAAGCTTTGCCACGAATTTAAGAGTTTTATCAAGATATATCGAATACTTCTACCAATCTGTTCATAGATTATGGATTGATGTTCCAAGTTTGTATCATTCCATTGCATATAATTAAACCTGGAACAATACGCACTAGATTTATGTAAGAAAAATATCTGTTGGTATTTCCAAAGGTTGTTAACGGCTGAAGCTATGTGCAAACAGGGGTTAAGAGAGAGCTTCGATGAAGAAAAGAGTTTGATAGATAAAAGGTAGATTGTGTCTTCGATATAATCCAATTTGTTTTATGTCGAAATGTAAGTATTTGTCTTCCCTAGAAATCTCCCAGAATGATTTCTATAATAAAGTTAATTTCATTTATATTTGACAAGAATATTCTATAGATGTTTTATACACATTTTCATGCATCATACGTTTCTTTTTGGTCGGCAAGAGTTAATTGTTCTTAGATATAGTTGTACTACTGTTCACAGTCCAATCATCTTTGTGCATCTAGAATTCATTCCTAATCAATTAAAAGTGCTTGCAAGAGTTTTAAACTTAAGTGTTTTGAAGTTGTTCACAACTACATATCAAGATTAACCATTGTTGATTGTAAAAACCATGCCAAAGCCTTTGTATTTCCTTTATTATACTATTTTCTTTTTAACCTTATAGTGTGGTGTTGCAAATTTTGTTACTGTGTTAGGTTAATCTCATTAAGTTTTATTTTGATTTTATTTTCAGTTTTCAGTAAGGAGGGGTTCTTAAGAAACGTTTTTATAGACTTTCAGCCCTTCCACCAGCCCGTAATTTGGGCTAACAAAAAGAAGATAGGTTCACGTATCTAATTGCAGCTGAGAGCAGGAGGAGGTTGTTTATTTAGCTCGGGTTTCTGGGGATACTCTAAATGAACTCCAGAATCCGGCAGAATTTCCAGAGGGGAGTTTGCACCGTGCCAGTCAGTGGTGGAGGCGCTGTGCACGCCTGTGTCTGTCTGTTGTCATTGTACCTAAAGTACGGATGGACACACATACACGCAGATATACATCCCTGACTTCGAAAAATTGTTTTTGTTAGGATGCTTAAAAGGGAAAAAACAACCCAGCTGTGTTTTAACAGGCTCTTTGGGAGACTGAATGCCATCCCTTTATATTGCCACACAGCACAATCTTAGTGTAATTTTCCATTGAACTTGTAACCTGGTTAATACCTCAATGCGCTTTGTGTGAGGGTTGTTAGTGTGGGCGTGGGTGGAGAGCTGCATGTCAAGGAATAATGAGAGAAGACAAATCAACAGGCAACAACAATGCGAGCTGGGACTGGCTAGTGAAAGCTAAAGGCCTTTAGTCACTGGCAGGGAAATCTAAACATTCCCATATCTATGAAGCTGGCTCATTGTGCTGCAGTTGTTACTCTCGATGCTGTGCTGAAAAAGGGATCTCATGATTAAAAAGCCAATGTGCAGGGAGTTTTGAGTCAAAGCACAGGCATCACAAGCAGCCTTTGTAAAGCAAAGATACCATCTAGGCTGATTATGTTTTCCTTTTGACATATTTGTCACTGCAGATAGCACTTCGCTGGAGACTTGGGGTAGCAGGGCTGTGCTGCTGAGGTAGTTGCAATGCTGCAGATGAGATTAAATGCATGTAAACTCTGAATCCTCTAGAGAAAAAGAGCAGCTTTGCTCAAAGCATGAGATGATAGTTATTAAAATGAAGAGCCTAAAGCAAACAAAAATGAGCTCAGGTTTCTTTTTAATTAGTACTGGTCAGTTTTAAGTATATTTGTTATCCCAGCATAATGTAATTTTAATTACCTGGAAGTCATCCATTCACAAATATCAAAGAAACATCAGTTTTTAATTTTTTTAGTATATGTTTTTATTAGACCTGCACATTATGTATTTATAAGAAAGGGATAGATTGCATTAAACACCACAACAGGCAGGTCCCTTCTCACATAGCTAAATTGATTCCGGGAACAATTAATTACAGGTACGAACCCAGCACTTCTATAGCTAATTACCGTGTTTATACCCACTAATGTAGTTTGTTACCGAAATGCCAACTTCTGCTCAACCAGGAACGGAAAAGAGCTTCCCATCCCCTCCTCCCCCGACAACTTTCGTGCGCTGGTTGCTGTTTCTGCAGGTGCCGATGTGCGGGCAGAGGCAGCTCCCCATAGCTCTTCCCTGCCCTTCCTGGCTTTTCCCGGCCTTGCAGCTCCACCGCCCGTGGTCCAGCCGCCGGTGGCCTCCATCGTGCTGTCGCCAGCCCTTCCGAAGCCTTTCTCTGGCAGGCTGTGCCGAGGGCTGCGCCCCCGCGCCTTCGCAGCCATGCGACAAAGCCGTGTGTGCGCGGATGGACCTTGAGATCATTTCAGTGACAGGCTGGCTGGCCGTGGCGGAGAGGAGACATTTCTGGCTCACTGGCTCCTTATCGTGCCCTATGGAAGGAGGTCGGCGGGGAAAAGTCTCTGGCTGGCTGCACATCGTGAAGAAGCCGGGGCACTCGGTGCCCCGAGCGCTGCTGCCCGCAGAGCCGCTGCCGTGCGCGCCGGGGGCTCTGCGGGTCACGGGCAGCCCAGCCAAGGGGCATCTCCCCGGGTGGGCTGGGGCCGAGCGAGCGGGGGTCCCACGCCCCAGCCCCGGTGCCGGATCCCGGCTCCTACCTGGGGGCCAGGCGAGGCCCCGGAGCAGCCGCAGCGCCCAAGCAGCCTGGGAGCACCGCTGCGAGCGGGCAAGGGGTGGTGCGTGGCTGCATGGGGACGTGCTGCCTCACCAGGCACCGCAACCAGCAGCAGGATTGGGGAATGAAAATCTTCAGCGTGCTCCGAACAGCCTCTAATACCCATTTTCACCCCCTTTTTTCTCCCAGAGCTGTATTTACTAGTGAAGGCTGAAATCTGCTGTGGCGTATTTGCTCAGTGTAACACAGCAATTTCCAAGGGTCTCCTCTTTTTACCACTGAAATTAGTGGGAGTTTTGCTATTGATTTCAATAGGAATGAGACATTTCGGTGCATTTGGTTAAAATGTATTTCATAATAACACCTTATACTTTATTTATAAGCCCCTCCTAAGGCATTTCACAAATTATAGTCACACAAGAATTGATGTGTGAGTGCTGTCTTAATAACACTGTATTTTGTGTTTCAAATATTGTGTTCTAGATACAATATTTACATTTACAAGTGAAAAGGCTGCTAACCTAACAGTTATTGTTCAGAGCAGACAGATGATGAGCCATATATGCTGATGGCGAAGCAGACATGCATGGGTGCCACACGTGTTGGAGCTGCCTCGCACTGAGCACACACCGGCTTTAATTGTTTTTAAAAGGTAAGCACGAGCCAGCATGTGCCCTGCTGCAGGAGGCAGGGAGAGCTGCTTTCTCACCCAGGCTGGAGCACTGGAAGGGGATTTCCCCTCTTTTTAGCTAGGCTTTTTATTTATAAAGTGAGGAAAATGCCCCCATGGGCTGGTTCACTTTAGGCAGCCTAACATGGGATTTATCTGTGGGGGCAAGATTACAGTAGCAGACAATGACCTGGGACTGATAACACATTGCCTCCCCCAGGCTTTCCAGCCATTGGAAGCCCTATTTCATTCACTTTCAACGGCTAAAGGTGTCTGGCTTTTTTTTTTTTTTTTTTTTTAATTGATTTTTCTGGTATTACTGACTAAAATACATTTTCTCCCTTTCTCTGAGTAATATGTGCAGTGTAGAGTTATGCTAAGGTTTAAATTTGTTCTACTTTTCCATGGTAAAAACAGCACTGCAAAAACTGAAAATGTATGGTTTTATGGTTTTTTTCCCAGTTATTTCCCTTTGCTCTTGTCCTCAGTTTAAGCAGTTGAGCATTGTGCCACATGCAGCTGATAAACCTCCTCTGCTCTGGGAATGGTGTAGGATCTTCTTTTAAAATAGCTCTTCTTTGACAAGATGCTTTCTTAATGAGCTCCTACTGCCCTGTTTCTAATCAGAAGTGTGATTGGCACCTACAGACACCCGAAACAACCCTCCTCCCCAATTAGAAACGGGTGTGTGAATTATGGGTGCGAGAGTGGAGTCTGGGATGGCTGTTTGGCCTCGTTCAGAGAGGGAGTATTTCCATGTCTTGC
This sequence comes from Coloeus monedula, assembly GCF_965178545.1. Classification (NCBI taxonomy): domain Eukaryota; kingdom Metazoa; phylum Chordata; class Aves; order Passeriformes; family Corvidae; genus Coloeus; species Coloeus monedula. The sequence goes on along the minus strand of NC_138786.1, from coordinate 7,702,690 downwards.
CACGGACAAGGACTCTCACACGGGAGTGTTTCTCTGGCTGAAGAGTGCAGGAACCCCTAAAGCCCTGCACTGCCCAGGGTGGTGGAGCCAGAAAACATGTTCCTCCTCTTTGGGTGGAAAATAAGGCATGGAGTATAGCTCCTTTTTGATTAATGCTGGAGAATGGTGTTAGGGTAGTCTCCCACATACGTTACTGTTTAGAAACTCTCACATACTGTTTAGTCTCTCACATACGTTACTTTGAGAAACTAGCAGAGGTGGGAGGAACCTGCATGAGATGCACAGTAGTAAAGATATTACAGTTTGGATAGGAGCCAGGTTGGCAAGTTCTTGCTTTAGAACATATCTTAAATTAATTCCTCCCCCAGCATTCTCTTAGCTGTGAAGAAAGAAAGAAAACCCCAGTGTATCAGCAGACAGTTAGGGTAGCTTACCCCGGATAGCTCACTATCCGAAGATAGTTTGCCAAAGCGATCATGTGGAAGATGAAGGTGTTTTCATAGGGTCTGCAGAAATGAAACCTCAAAGCAATGAAAGCATTTGATCAGTCTGTTAATACGTACTGCTGATGTGCTGTAGATTTCCATGAAACCTCCAGCTGCCAGAACCCCTGTTGTTTCTTTGGAAGGTGGCCCTTTGGAGAAAAGTCTCCAAGAAACCTGCTTTCCCCCAAGTTTTGCTATGAATCTCTGATGACTACGTTTTAGCACACTGAGAATTTCAGGGCCTTCTCTACTCCTCCCTTTCCCCTTCCTGGTTATATCCCCGGTGAGAGGATCATGATTTTGAAAACGCGTGTCTGATGCTGGTGGGCTGTGTGCTGGAGCTGCTTTGCCCCCACAAAGAACCACGATACTGATTTTGCTGGGCTGGTAGAGGTCCCTGGTGCTGGAGCCTCACCTCCTACATTGAATTGCAGGTATGTCAGATGGTGAGCAGAGGTTTTGTGAGTGACCCAGGAGGATCCTTGTTACCTTCAGGTCCTGACAGGAGCTATAAGTTGCATGGAATCCTCCAGTAGAGGTTGCAATTGCCTCCGGGCACCTGACAGACCTCACGTACACTCTGGCAGGTAAAATTGGTGAGGGCTGCAAATTGCAGCTCTTCCTCTCCTGGGACATACAAGCTTTTCCAGCTGCACCAGAGAAGTTTGCAGATTCACAGATAACCTCCTTCAGGTCAGGCCTACACCAATGGATTTTGAGAAGTTTATGAACAGTTATTCCACAGAAATTACTTACAGATCAACAGAAGGACTCTGATTTACATGGAAATGCATACAGCAGATAAACATGTTCATCTTGTTACAATAAATATGTTGATTTATAATGAGAGAAGAAAATATATACTTCTCTCTGTAACTGTTTATGTTTTACCCTTTAGACTTTACTTGGCAAAGTTGGATTCATACTCTGTATGCTGCAGCTTTGTGTTTCAAATACTGCAGGGGAGGGTTTATTTATTTTTAAAACTCCCCCTGTCAGACTGGATTAAGTAAAAATCCCATCATTTAAATTTTATAAATTTTTTTTGCTTTTAAATAAGCAAGTTGTCCACTTTGATTTCTCTGAATTTAAGTCAACACTGTTACTTTGCAAAGTACATATTCAAACCCTTAGATTCTTACTTAAACTAAGTTTTTGTTGGTTCTGATGATTTTTTGAGTTATGATTCAATTGCTCTGTGTGAACTGCTGTTGGTTTACACCTGTTTGGGCTAGGATATATTTAAAATTTCATGAGACATACACAGTCAAGGACTGCAAAATAATCCCCCTGAAGTAATTGTGGTTCCCTCCACTCTGCCTGTGCTTCCATCCTCTTTCCCTCTGTCTTGTTGGGACAAGTTGTATTTGCTTGTCTGAAGCCAGAGCATCGATAACAATGTTTGAAGCTCCTCAACCACGAACCTTGGTGAGTTGGGATGAACCCCCTGGTTTTGAGATGACTCCTGGGAAGACTCCCACACAATCTCCCACACAGATGGACTTACTACTCCACCATCTCCACGAGTGTGCTGTCAAAATCCTTCTCACTCAAGTAATTTTCCAAAATTGCTGAACTGTCGTGGACATAGGCAGAGAAGCACCATAAATGGAAATTTCATCATGCTGAAGAAGTCTTCCAAATGCTTTCCTCTCTCTGTCACTCCCCATCTGGTCTTGGCTGAGTTGTTTTATTCATTAGTGCTGTGTCCAGATTTGGGGTCCTCAGGACAAAGAGAGATGAGGAGCTCCTGGAGCGGGTCCAGTGGAGGGTAACAGAGATGATAAAGGGACTGGAGCATCTCTTATGAGGACTGAGGGAGCTGGGCCTGTTCAGCCTCCAGGAGAGATGGCTGGGAGGGAACCCTGTCAATGTCTGTCAGTGTCTGCAGGGAGGGGTCAGAGGATGGAGCAGGCTCTTTTCCATGGTGCCAAGCAATAGCACACGAGGCAACGGGCAGAAATTGATGCACAGGAAACTCCACCTGGACATGAGGAAGAACCTCCTTCCTGCATGGGTGATGAAGCACTGGAACAGGCTGCCCAGAGAGGCTGTGGAGTTGCCCTCACTGGAGACATTCCAGAACCATCCGGACACAATCCAGCGCCGTGTGCTCTGGGATGGCCTTGCTTGAGCAGGGATGCTGGACCAGATGACTCCTTGTGGTCCCTTCCAGCCTGACCCATCCTGTGGTTCTGTAATCAGTTCACCTTTTCCAAGTGCAAGGCCATGCTGGTGGCAGGACTTTCACAGATGGATAGCAGAGATACCTTTGTGTCTGACCAGTTCATCTGCTGGATCCACAGAGATGTTGAATGTGCCCAGAAGGGAAATGGATGCACTAAAACTTCACTGGCCAGCAATGAACTGCTGCAGCTGCAGTTTCCAGCTGTGATTGTGAGCTGGAGGCAGTGGAGCTACAACTGGTGTCAAGTCCGGCTAGAACGATCCCTGTCCTACTGATTTAAAACAGGTCAGGAAGCCAAACTTGTTTCGTAGCCATGCAAGTTCCAGGCCCTGCACAAACAGTCCTGGCCTATGAGCAGAAGCTCTGACATACTTTGCATTAAATAAATGCATTCTAAGAACTGCTGAAAAGTTTCACTCAAGCAATATATTTTAAACAAGTTTACAGCTCTTTCTCCACACAATAAACTATCTCAAAATATAGGCACTGAAAACTGCTTGATTTCATATCTAAATCCAATCCATTCATCCTTTCTGTTCTTCTCTAAGTCCAGCCTGGTGGAATTTCAGCAAGAGCTTTCTTTAGTTCATCTGCTTCAACTTGCCTTCAAAAGAAGTATCTGAAAGTGCACCAAAATTCACCCATTTCAAGACTTTTAAGAGAATTCCTCTGACACTGAAAGTGCTGAGAACATTCTGAGGGCATGAACATTCAGACTCAAACTCTGCCAGCATAAAGACTTTTCTTAAAAAAAATTCTTGCTATATTATGGATTTTACATTCATCTTCAGTGCCAGAAGACATTAAAATACATTTTTTTAATATACAGAGGAATATGTGGTTAAAAATTCTCTAGATCTGCTAAATTGTAAAAGATCCTCTGGGCCTTACCACAGCAGGTTTCTCCTGGGCTAAACTATCACTGACTTCTCTGGAAGACTTTTCAGATTAAGTTTTTCAGGTCCAGAAAATCCTCATGCAATAAAATGTTGAAAACATAAAAGATGTCTTCGTTTTGATATGAACAGGAGGTCTGTAAATTAGCTTGATGTGCCTGGTAACTTTCAAAATTGTTTAAAGGCAGAGTCTAAATAAGCAGCCAAGTTTTCAGCAGATGCTCCAGGATGCTTGATGCCCAACAATCCTGGAAGATCTGTGTACTCAGATGCTGAAATACAGGGGTCTTTTTCTTATTTTCTTGGGAAAAGAAAAAGAGCCTAACATTTATTTATAATAACTAGAACCTGAAAAAAAAAGGCTAGTGGAATTTTTGTTTCCTTCCCTCCTTCTCCCCCCCTGCCATTTGAGATGTCTTTTTTCCCTAAGATGAAGAGGATTCACTTTAATTCTTTTTTTCTACACAGGTACATTTATTATTGAACAAGCACCACCATGTGCTTAGTGTGATTAAAAAAAAGAAATAAAGGCAGGTCTTGCACTCACGTAGCTCACAAGAGAAAATAAAAAATAAAGAGGTGGCATGGGAGATAGGACTTGCTTCCACCATCTCTTAAAGGCATAAAAGCATCTTCTTTCCTATTTCTGTTGTGCTCTGTAGTTATGATGTTTCTCCAGTGCAGGCAAAAGAAGAACACTTTAACTAAATTTCTAATACATGATCCTGGAGAAATACTTGTTTAATACATGTGAGTGTGTGTGTTTGAGTTCAGTACTTGTAGTACACCCACATTTTTAATTGGATGTGTTACAACCTTGTGGTTTCAGGAAAAACTTGATTAGCAGTTCACCTTCCAATACTGGCTGGGTAGATTTTTTTAAGTTAGGCTTTTGCACTTTCCCAAAAGCTGTGTTTGGAACAGTATCACTGCTTAATATTAAATTTAAATATTAAACCAGTTGTGTACTACCACAAGCATCAAATCTGGAGTAGCTGAATGCCAATTTTCAGATGCTTGTAGCTACTGTTACAGAAAATTGAATTCAGTTGTACCCTGGAAATTGCTTTTGAAATGTCTTTACAAAAAGAGAGAAAGACTTATCTATGAAAATATTCTTCTCATGTTCCAAATACTTATATTTTGAAAACCTCAACACAACAGAAATTATATAAAGAATTCTTATTTGACATATTAAAGGCACAACGTTTTAAATTTCATTACTGCTTTCTTGACTGTGTGTCACAATTCTGTAAAGATCAGGTTCTTGTGCTGAATTGGGAACGTCTTCACTGGGATGAATTTATTGTTTCCCTGCTGAGTTTGGTGGTTTCAGTTTGTAGCCAGCTAAAAAGTAGGAAGTTCTGCTTAAAAAAAATGCAGTAAACAAAACCCTCTCATTCTGCAATCTCTGCAGAGAGGAGCCCTCTGAGCACAAGTGAGGATGGCACAGACTTTCCATCCAAGCCAGTAAGGGGCCTCTGGAGATGCCAAAAGGAGCTGGTAGCACATTGCCACAGCCTGTCAGAAGAGGCTGTGCCCATTCTTCAATTACCTGAGCTGCTCCCCTTAGTTAAATATTTGTCTTCAAGTCAAGGGAAGACAGAACTGAAGAAGGATGTTTTGGACACCGGAGCTTGACAGGCACAGAGTGGTTATGGGTAACAGGCACAGAAAATCACCAGGTAAACATTTCTCTGGCTTCCCAAGTCAAAACTGCTGGTGGTGCCACAAATGAAATCGATACTTTATCCACACTGTATCTACCCCATATCTACACTCTATCTACCCTCTCTCTACATGCTATCAGGTAGCAATACAAAGCTCTGTCTCACCTATCAGCTTGCTGGATTAGTCAAGTCACTGTCACATGTTGTAACTGATAGGAGATTTTGGAAGAAAAGACAAATTTTGCTCCATGTCTTTGCCTTAGGTAAACACCACCGTGCATCTGCATTCCCTAACACTTACTTTACAAAGCACATTTAGTGACTCAGAAAAAAACCCAAACGAATGCAGATTTGCAGAAGGAGTTCCTTTTATTACTCAAAATACTTGTCAGCTTTAATCTGACCCTCCTGAAGTTTTTGAAATGGATGCCTTACAGATGCACAGGGCACACATACAGACAGATACACACGTGGGATACACATGCTGCTCACTAACAATTTTCAGGTAATACCTTAACTAGAAATGGGGCTGTGACTTTCATGATATTTTCTCCCCTGTATGCTAAGCCAATGACCTATTTAAATATGTTGGCAGCAATTTATATGCCTTGTGACTTTATATTCCACAAAGAAATACCGTGTTTTGTGTTATTTACATTAAAAAGACGTGCTATGTAAAACCTCACCTTTGTTAGAAATCACTTTATCCTAAGTACTTAAATTATTTCACGCTTTCAAAAGGCACAATTATGTATCTAATGAGAACTTCCATTCAGTGTTACACATAATACAAAAAGAGAAAAAATGTTTGAGACATCAATGATAATATTTTAAATATGTTGGCATAGGAAAGTAGATGTCTTTTTCCTTCACTAATCTGACAGTTCAGTTCTGAAACTTTATTTTGAAAAGATTTAAAAAGGATTTGTGTCTTTAGAAATAAAAAAATATAACAGGCATATCTAAAAAATATGGAAGAGAAAACCTGATTGTTACTACTAATGAAATAGCTGATGACAAAATAGTAGTCTTTTTGATTTTGATCACAAAAAATAAACTGGTAGTGACAGGATATGATGGATAGATTTGACATCCTGGCAAATCACTGTCATTGATTCAATTATTCTAATTCAGAATAAAAGCTGTATACAGTATGTGTTTATGCTACAGTGGAGTTTTTTAAGTGATTGACAATCATCATATTAGTTAGACAGTTTTAAAAGCTATGTCTTTGTTTTACACAGCGTTGTCAAGAAAAAAATAAAGTAGAACCTGGATTGCAGGAAAAAAAAAAGCAAACCACTTCCCCAGTCTTGGTTCCAAACCCATCAAAATATGTTACCATTATTGGATCCTATTAACATGTTCTTTGAAGACTCAGTTTCACTCCAGCCATGTAATACTCTATTACAAAGACTAAATTTTGAAAGTGTAATGCAATCTTACAGCTGGGTAGCTTGGAAGTTCTGCAGAGAAGATGATATTACCTTTCAAAATGGAAGTCAGCCTCAGAAGAAAGAATGCAAACCGCTTTAATTCCCAGGTCAGCTTTGCTTTACTGTTCCTTTGTTTGATGAGAGAGACACAGGGATACATACAGAACAGTTAGAAGTTCACAAATGGCATATCTGAGGGTACAAAAGCCTGAATTACTTGTATATTCTGGCTACTTTAGACCAGCTCGCTGTGATATCCTTCCCCGAGCTCAAATGCACTCTTCTGGTTTCCCAGCATTAATGTAGCTGTCGGTTTGAATTTCAATCTTGAATTATGTCTGTTGACATAATTTCATAGTGCTGACTTCAATTGTTTAGGATTACTGTTTTGAACTACATAAGGAAATCAATTCTTTCCTCTCTGGTTAGGAAATTCCATTCAAGTGCACTTTAATGCACGTAGTAAGACATAAGGCAAAGTAATTATCTATAATATATTCTGATTTACCCCCTCCCCCCCCCCCCCATTCTCAATTATTGGCACATTAAATAACAACTATCTTATATATTCTGAATTTATTATTACTTATTTAATAAACTGATGTAGGGATTTCCTGAAATTTAAGAATGGTATTTCAATTACAGAAATGAATGTTTTTAAAAGTGTGCAGTTTGCTTTTTGAATAACACATGACAATGAATTGCTTAGTTCCATTCCTTTATTTCAATAAACCATCCAACTCAGTATTCATACAAAATATTATATGTAAGTATATAAAAATTCTTTTGGGAAAAATTTATTTTTAATGTAAAAAAAAAAATAGAAATGAAAGGGCTATCACAGTTTTTGTATTTTAAGGAAAGGAACAAAATACTCCCTGTTTCCACTAGAGCAGAACAATGGCAGGACCCAACATAACTGAAGCTTTAAGCAAAATCCAAACAAGACCAAAATTAGTACAAAGAAACCAGAATATTAAAAAAAAAAAAAAAAAAGGAAAGGAAGGCATCATACGACAACATTTATTTTTAAAGACTGCTGGGTCAAATCACTAAGAAAAATATTTATATAAGTCATTAACACTCATAATTAGAGTGTCACATAAATCTGAGTGAAACTGCTAAGTAGAAATCACTAGAAGTCCAGGTGCTTCTTGCCGATGGCCATTGCACCACATCCTGAGCTCAGCAGTTTGGCGGATCCTGCCAGATCCTGTTTGCTCGCGCGGCTCACTGTGTCTGACAAGTCTGGAGGCAAATGCAGCCGCTGTGGCAGGAGATTTTCAGGAGGGAGAGAGAGAGACGGGGAGAGAGAGGGAAGAAAGAGAGAGAGAGAGAAAAACAAGGGGAAAAAAAAAAATAAATGCAGTAGAAATCATTTTGCACAGCATATTTCAAAATGCAGTATTTTCCCTGACTGATCCGTGTTTACTCGCACAAATAAAGCACTTTCCAGACACTCTTCTAGGCTGACCTGGCAACAGTTTTTTATGTTTTCAATACATTGGATTCTGTAAATTGGAATAAATTTTTTCCTTATGAAAATTTTCTAAACAAAATACAAATTTGCTCAAGGTATTTAATTATATATATGGGCATTTTCCCTTTAAAAACCAGTGTTTTGTCTGCATGTCAACCTCTACATCAAATTATAGCACTACAGTGTAAGTATAGTTTTATTTTAAATATGGACACATGGTGACAGAGTCTGAAAATAAATTATGGGATGGTCAAAAGATGGAGAGGGCTCACCCTGGCTGCACATTACTCTGCTAGATGTTTCCTCTTCGTATTCTACTGCTAGTGGCTAATAAAACCAAGCAGTGACAGTAGTTGCATTTGTATAAGGCAATCATATATGTTAATCAAAGCTTGCCCTCCCCAGTGAGTTGTAGGAACATTAAATCCAGTTTACAGATGGGGAAACAGAGACACAGGTTACATGGCTGCCCACAAGCATGTGGTCCTTGCACAAGAAACCTTATTTTGCAACCATGACAAAAATACGTCCACCCTCCCTCTGAGGGTCTTTTACATGGGAGATATATAAAAGACATGACGTTACCATTTAGCTTTTGTAAAGTAAGGTGAAAATTAATGTAAAACTGAGGCTTTAGTTGCTTAATTACTGGCTTGCTTTTGGACACAGTGAGGCACTGAAAGCTGGTCAGATGAGAGTTGAGTGTCTTCAGCACAGTGCAATAATTTATGAAACTGGTATCATGGAAGGAGCATATTTCTTGAAAGATTTAGTAGTCAAAGGCTAAACTGGGTGGTTCTTTTAAACTGCACATGCCTCTGAAGGGAACAGAGGAACAGTAGTGGCTGCAAAACTGTATTATGAGGCTGTGTGGACTATCCTTATTCTCAGCCTTTGCTACATATTTGCTTTTATCACATATAAATACAGCTTCCTTTTACTCAATGCTTTTGGAAATTTTGTATCATAAGAATTCAATTAAAAAGCATACGAAATCTTTGAATCTACAGTGAGCTGACTGTTGAATTCCTTGCTGGTTTTGAGACTGTGCAATTTGGCATAACTTGAGAGATGCTCCCAAGGGCTTCCCACCACTGGCTACTCCTGGCTGCGGGCAGCACTGGGAGAAGAACTGTGTTGTTGTTTTCTCCAAGGGAAGGAAATGCATAAAGCAATGCATGAGGAGTAGGAAAGCCTGTGTCCAAGGTGAGATGCCATACCCCAGTGCTGGAATAGGAGAAAGATGTGTATTTATTGACAGCATTTTGCCTGTGAAGCACAGCTCACATATCAACCCCCACTCCCTGTAAATACCACACAGTAACTCTGCAGCTCTGACATTTCACTGTATTAAACCAGTGCTGTGATAGAGAATCCTTCACTCACAGTGGTCCCCTTACTCCAAAGAAGGTTAAGCCTGGCTGTGGCTGTGGCCTGTAGCCCGTGACACCTCATTTCTGCCTCAACACAGCACAAACAGGGCACAAGCCTATCTCCTTTGGCTGCTGAACAAAACGTTTGCTGGGGAGAGCCAATGTACAACTTGGATTGTATGGGAGGGGCTGTAACCACTGAAAAGCAAAGGAGCAGAAGAAGTACAGGGGAGCACTTGGCAGATCTCTCAATCCCATTTTCTTTCTTAAAAAGTGTACAGTACTCTGCTGGCAGGGTGCAGGGTAAGAGGGATGTGGGAGGTGGAGAGACAAGTGAAGGAATCCAACCTTCTCCCACTCTCTGTTAGCATCTCTGTGCCCTCACCGGGAGCAGGAGAGGCAGCTTCCTCTGGGGAACATGTCGTAGCACTGCCATCCTCCTGCAATTACTGACCCTTTGCCAAGTCTGCCAAATGGATTCTGAGCAAGGTGATGAAGAGCTAACAGAACCAAGGCTCAGCAAGCTCATCTTAAGCAGGGACTGACTAAATATCATAGACAGGGAACAACTGCAAAAAACCCTGCCACACCATCCTGGACTTAAAAGTGTGGTCAGAAAAGAAAAAAACCTTTTACATTTACACAGTCATTTGGTCAATGCTATGTTCATTTGCTAATATATATAATCTAAACAGAAAACAGATAAAAGAATGTTTATAAATCTGCAAAGCCTTAAATAGGAAAAGTAAAAAATTAAAGATCCTTAGATTGGATGCAGGAAGTGAATTCGGCTTTTACAGATGTACTTGTTATGACACACAATTTCGTTATACAGGCATGTACTCTTGTTCCCCCATCTTCTTCAGTGGAGAGGATGCACACTGCTCATTTAGTGACTGGCTAGTCATTTAGTGACTGGCTATTCAGCATTTTATTTTCTTGTCACTGTTTACTCTGAACTTTTCTGACATATTTATTGTACACTATTCAAACCTTGTTCTGAAGACAGAATGGCTTTTCAATAGCACATGTCAGCATATAGCACTTGAATGCTTCACAAATACCAACTGTGTTATTTTCCTAATATTCTTGTGAGAGGAGGCAGCAAAGTTACCTCCATTTTAGAGACAGGGAACTGAGGCACATAAAACACATAGCAAATGGTATCTACTAATTTCAGAAACAGAAACTGAGGCAGCTAGGACTTGCTTTTCCAGAATATTTAGCATTTTGCAGAATTTCACATGTTCAAACGCTAACTTCATTTGCAGCTGAGTGCTCAGTATTTTTCAAGAATCCAAAGTCAGGCACTCAGAAAACAAGAGGCACAAAATAAGAGTGGTATTGGCAGAGACACACATCATACCTTCCATGATATCCTTGATATCCTTCCATGTCTTAATTACGAGACCATTCCTCCTGCAATCTTTTCCTCTACAATCCATTCCTTTACAATCCCAACTTTCACATTATAACAAATTACTGGTTCTCCAGGAATCACATTTCACTGCATATGCCACATTCAGCCTTAGATCAGACATGTTCTGAACAACAAATCACACCAGAGTCCTTTGAAAACAACTGGGTATTATTCTGCCATTAAGATCTGAATCACTGGACATGCACATGCTCCCTGTGAACAAAGCCTGCATAAGTATTTAAAAATATCATTCCTTATATTTTCTGTGTGGAGAAATTTTCTGTGTGCCCATATATAGCACTGAAAATACTAATCCTAATAAATATTTTAACACCATTTAAAAATATTCTAAATGTTAAGCCACAAACAAACAGGAAATTCATTGCATGGCATCTACATCCACAGATTTAGCAACTGGCCTTTATTTTTGGCACCAACAGGGACATTGTGACCACTTGAACTAAGGTAGTAAGTGATGGTATGAACAGGCTGTGATCCTTCTGGAACACCAGCACCACAAAACAGATGTTTTCACAGATATTTGTTGACCACAGAGAAACACTCACATTTAAAGTCCTAGTTAAGCACAAGATGTTTTCTGGTGGACAGACTTCTCTGCTATTTCTGATGGTCTACCTCCATTCCTTTCAAGCTCTCTTTCTCTGATCAGTCTGGTAAAAATCAGAATGATTTTGCTCACAGTGGCAATCCCAATCTTTGTCCAGGCCTTCCTTCCATCCCACAACTGGCTTTCATGACAAAAATGTCTCTTCTCTAGTTATCTGCAGTCTCCAGCTCTCAGCTTTCTGCTTCCAAGCTCTTTCTTCCTGCCCCTGACAGTCCTGTATTCCTCTTGCCTCTGTTTCCATGCCCTGCTCCTGTTCCTAAAGCCTAGGTTCAAATTCAGCACCAGGCCACCCCTCCTTGCCCCAACCCCTCATCTTCCTCATCCCCTATTTTGTTCTGCTCCTCTTCTTCTCACCCATTATTGATTTGTCCTCCTTTCTCCTGCTGGCACTGCTTCCCATTCCTGCTTCCTGCCCCTCTCCTCTGCCCTGGTGCCCCAGCCCAGAGTGTGGGCACAGGCAGTGGCTCACCGGGTCCAAAAAGCAGGAAAATGCCTGCAGAAGAGTCAAGCTGAATGCACTGAGTGTGCCCAACAGGTTGGGTTTTCACAGGACAGCAAGAATGTATCCCTGGCCTAAATGCTAGACATAAAATTATTTTAAATAGTTTAACATTTTCACTAAAATATTCCAGAAACACAGAACTTTCTATAGCCAAGAGCAAGCTGGCAGGGCAACAGTATTTTAAGGGAAAATGGTCATAATGTGGCAAAAGTAAACATGCAAGTGAAAATAGGATCCTATAATCACTCTCCTTGGGATAACTTCTTAAAAATATATCAATGTAAGGTAAAGTTTATCAGTGAAAAACTAGGGAATGCTGGAGTAAACTTCCTTTGTGCAGAGTTAATTGTGTATCTGCATTATTACAGTGTGTTTAATTACATGATCACACAGCATTTTCACCCATGGAGGCTGTCAGGAAGGTTTAAACTCGGGATTTTCACAATCAGACTGATTTTCATTCTCTGGCTGAAGAAATAAGTGGCTCTGGAAGAAGGATATTATGGAACACAGCATAGCTGGGGAAGGGGAAGGGGCATGGTGTGAGTTGTGGTGCTCTGTTTTGGGCAGTCCCAAAGGAAGGCTTTGTGGGGTAGGAACAATTACACTGAACCCAGCTAAGCACACAGCTTTAGGGCATGTGTTACGAAAGGAAAACACTTTAGAACAAACTTATTACATACTTTGGGCCTGCTCCTCCCTCTGCCTGAAGAAAACTTCTAATTACTTCATTTGTTCTCAACGGGGAAAAGAAGGTAGAAGTGGAAGATGAGATTATGTAAAAGGACAGCTCAGAAGGGACACAGAGCAACCAGTGAGTCCAGTCCCAGCACAGAGGACCAGATACACACTGATGGTTTTCTGACACTGGTCTGCTGTGTAAGACTGGCATGGAAAGAACCACATCATGGCTATTCCAGGAACTTCCAGTGGGCTGCTACATTTGGTTGGGGTCAAGTTATTTCTTAAAATCCTACTATACAAAAATACTAGCAAGTGCTTTTGCCAGTGTATCTTACTGTACCAAGGGGATTGTTTTAGACGTTTACTATAAACCCTCCAGATTTTCCAATGCCAAGCCTTTTTTCTCTTCAGTATTAAGAGGACTGACCAGCACTTTTCCTAAAAACCTCACCTGATGTTTATACTTCAGCTACAAAATGCATAGAAACAGTACACATGCTTAAACTGGCTGTGAAAGGAACTGAAAATAAAGTAAAAATCTATGACTGAACTTAAGTAACCAGTGACAGGGTAAACAAGGAGTTAGCTACCAGAGATGTTAAAGAACTGATTACTGTACAGCTACAGACATCAGCTACACATTCTTCTGAGGAATCTACTGCCACTGCACTGTGGAGGCAACTAGTGAAATCCAGTATTACACCTACACAGGATAAAAACCAAACAGTTCAAAAATTCCTCATCAGATTTGAGGAAATATGTATCTGTATGAACTGTTTTTTATACAGAGACAATTGAGGTTGAAGACACTCAAGATACAGCACAATTTCATAAAATTAATTGAGGGCTACAAAATTCACATTTTCTGTAAAATGCTTTAAGCAATAAAGAATACAAATTTTTTTAGCAACAATGTGATAAGCAGATATATGTATATTGGCAAAAATCTAAACCTCAAGTAATTCTGTATATAACTCCAAACTCATTATTATATTTTCATACCTATTGGAAGTGTAATACTGTAGCAAAAAATACATAATAACACGAGTGATGCAAAGTCACTGAATCTCATTAAAAATGAGGTGACAGTTTGTTCTTAATTTGATTCATATTAAAGTTAATTTCACTGAAGTCAGCCTTGTGACTCTGTTAACAGTTACATGAAGCTTTAACAACTGAGCCCAAGCTTCCCAAAAATCTTTACAATTCATTTATTTGGATCTTTGACCAAAAATAAAAAAAAAGCTTGTTAGTCTACTATGGCTGCAGCCCTGCCTTGGGGCAGGGAGATGGGTTAATGACCTCTCTAGATCCCTTCTACTTCCATTTGCTACAACTCCATGAAGACTGAAGTCACCAAAGCCGAAGGGATTTGGTTTAGGGGGAAGAGGGGGGTGGGGAGAAGAATTTTAGGAATGCTGGGAAAATGAAAGATGCAGACTCTTAGTTGGGGAGCTTTACATCCTACTTACTTCTCTTTGAAGCAGAACTCTCCCTGTTCCATAAAGCCCCCACAAGACAGAATGGGAACAGACTGTAGCAGGAAGGCCGAGCTCCTGTTACTGTTTCCCCTTGTTTATGGTGCCCACAATCCACCACTTGCATTATGTTTTCCATTTTATGTCTTTTTATTATCACCTCACTTATAACTACCAGTAGTAATTTCTACCTTTGGGCTTAGCATAAGCACAAAGACGTGCAGGTACGAAACTAAATTTCTTCTAGAGAGAAAGGCTTTTCTCAAATATTTGACATAGAGGTTACTACAAGCTTTGGCTTCTTCTCTTGCCAAACTCTCCAACTGAGAAGCACCAGATATGTGTATTCTGATGAAATTAGTTCTCTTTTATATGATATGCAGTCTACTGGAGTGACATATCATTTATATTGACATAACTTTGTAACTACTCATGTAGCAAAATACTGCTATGAAAACACACAAAAATTTTATTACTGCCACAAAGCCTAAAACTTCTGAGTTAATATAAGTTCACTTCTCAATGACTAAACAATAAGCCCTCTGCCACTGAAGACATTATTAGCTCTCTCAGCAAGGAACAGAAAAGTTATTCCAACTGGCCTCAGACCTGTGTCAGGCAGAAATCATATGGTTGTTGTGAAATTTGGTTCACAAATAATGATGGTGTCTCACAATGGACAATATTTATCTTGTGGAGAGAATGGAGCCAAACTATTATCCCATAGCTGCATTTCAGTCTTACACAAACTCTTCTTTAACCATTTGCTATGAATCTCTTATATTCCTGTTCACGTTGCAATTTGCTCAGTACTTTAGCAAACTCAGGAGATAAAAGAGTAGGTAACTATTTCTCTGTATAATGGACATGAACTCAGATTCTTCTTGTACTGCTGTATTCACAGACACTACATCACCATTTTTAGATCACAGGAATGGATACATTTTCTAAACTGGTCATAAAGAACAAAAGACTTGACTTTCAAAAAGAGCATTCTGAAATTTTCTATATTTCAGGTAACTGTGACTGACTTATAAGAAACCACAGATCTATCAACTCATGTTAAAATAATCACATCTACCACATGCACATCCTATTTCTTTTTTTTTTAAGTTGAAGCACAACCCAAGCCATCATGATGTTAACTATTGCTAACACCAGGTGTTGAGAGAAGGCTTCCAGTAAGAATAACTGATAAATAAACTTCTACCTATATATGTCTGTCTGTCTGCTAAAGGATAGATAATACTACTGAGAATGTTTGAACAGATAATACCACTGAGAATATTCTAAAACTCCTATTTCCCATCACTTAGAGAATGTAAAATAAAACCAGGGCAATTCTCACTTTCACCTCATTTACAGAACAGTGATGTTTTACTGTGGGTTTCCAATAGTACAAACAGATTATTTAAATAGCATTTTTAAGGACACATGGCAAAATTAAGAACCATTAATTAACCTACTCTTTGTATGATAGATTTTGCAAAAATCCATTTTACATTTCAGAACACTGCAGCTTTCCAGTGTATCTGCTTTACAGAAGGGATATGATAATATCCAGGAGAATTCAACTTGAACTGTGCTGATTTATTTGGGTGTGCCACATGGTACTGTTTCTGTTTTCTGACCAGAAATCTAGATTCATGAGTCTGAATTTAAAATTTAGTTTTCTAACACTGGCTGCTGTTCAGAGATATTTGTTTGTACCAGTACAATTCAATTCTGTACCTGTTGGTGTAAAATGCATCCCTGGGGTATTTTGGGTGGCTGAAGAAGTTCCAGTTCCAGACTGAGTAGAGATGGGTGGGTTTCTGTATGTGCAGCTCCAGTTATTAATTTTCAGTGACAGGAAAGGAAAGCACAGACAATTGTCCGAACGAACTCATTCCAAAGAAAAACTCCAACATGTGTTAAAGACGATTTGTTCCATGTGAAGGGACTCAAGTGAAAGAGAAAAATATCAGGAATATTTGCCTTCTCTGACACCTGAGAATGCCACCAGTGTTTGGCACCATGAGGTGCCCTTAATCACACACCCACAGAACAGACCCGCTTTATGTTCTAGCTGGAGTCTCTGGATAATGAAGAAGCTCCCTGCTTTATAAAGAGGGATGGATCCATCAGTAATGGTTACAGGCTGCCCAAGGACTGCAGGTGTTCAACTGCTTGTCTGATCCAAAATTCAGAGAAGCCCGTGGTAATCTTACAAGCAGAACTGGACTAAACACTTATATAACACATTACACTAATATTGATACAGCTCTTATCAAATTGAAAGACTGTCTCTGTCTTGAAGAGTTTATGGTCTGAACACACAAAGTGGGCAAAAAAGGAAAAAGTAAAAGACAAAACATCAAGGCAGAAGGAAAAATGTCATGGTATATAAATACTCTATTAATGCCAAAGCTTTTGTTTTTTTTCTTCCAACTGAAAAAATAATGTTTAGAAAGGTGAGTGAAAGAGAAGAGCCATAGGGAAATAAATTAAGTGACAAAGGGCTGAAGAAAACATGGAGCGAAGAAAGGGAAAGATGGAGGCCAGGAAGAGATATATTAATCTAGGCATGCTATGGTCGAGATTGGAATATATTGTCTAAATCTGAAGGAAAATACTGTTCTAAATTCAAGCAGTAGTTCATGAGTCTGATGTTATCATCTATGTTCAAAACAAGGACAATTCTCCTGTGGATCGGTTCTTTTTGCTGAACTTCTCCTCCCTGAGCTTATGTAAGAGTGTGGGCCCTGTGATGCAAGTCTGAGTAATTCCAGGGCTCTCAGACAGTCGGGTGGATGCTGATGTAAATGTCACATTCTCTTCCCTGACGGATTCATTCAACCTAATTGCAGCTGTCTACAAGTCAGCCATTCAGTCTAACCTACATTATATACTTAGGGTGAGATGAATTGTCCTTGCAAGTGCTTGTCCATATCTGCTGATTATTCAGGAAACCTGAGTGACTAGCTTAAACCAAATTCTTCACTTGGAGTCTAAAAGGTCAAGGGGAGGATTTCAGTCCTACAACTCTATGAAGCTTCTCACTGAATCAGTGCCTCCACTGTGTCTACTCCTTCTCTGAATGACATTGCAACATGCCACGGAGTACAGATTTCATATCAAACCACAGATGGCTCACTGGAAATGTTCCAGAGTTGCTGATGATGCCCACGATGCTCTACAACAACTTGAGTCTCTCTACTGGGAAGCTTGAGAAGTGTTCAAGGCACTGTGTGTACAAACAAAAGCTGTGTATGTGAGGAGGAGGGAGAAGCAGCATTCAGAGCAGAAGCATCTGTTCCAGGATTACAGTGTTACTGTCACCCTCTAAAATTTCAGCCAAATTGAAAACCTAAACAAATATTTGAGTTTGCATCCAAAACTATCTGGTAAAGCTCATTATAATTTACCAGGCTTCTGTCTCAGTTCCTGTCAGATTTCAGAAAATTCATTAATACTGTCATTTAAAACCCATTACTGAGGGTGTGCAACTGCACCAAATAACTGATAAAACGTATTCTGCCTCTTGATAAAATTGTCCAGATAGATTGCAACACTTCACAGAAAGGCTCTGCTCCAAGACAGGTAACTCACACTAGCAAGTCTCCATGACAAGTGCATTTCAATGACTGGTTTGCCAACTCAAAAAGTAAATATTAGCTGGGGGTGGGGGTGTGTGTGTGTGTGTGTATCATTTTATACCAGGAACAAGCCCTGTACTCTGTATTTACTTTTTAAAGTCAGTTGGAATCAGAAAATTTCCAGTGCTAGACAGCCCAGCACACCTCTGAAGCATTTCTGGGTGTTCAGACCTGGAGCAAACACTGCCCACAGGGAAGATTCATTATCCCTATTCCACAGCCCACCCATCCCTCCTCCAGACATGAGGGCTTTGGCAACAGGGAAGTGCCTCAACTTCGTGCAGAAACATATTACATGACCAGAACACAACAATTATCACATTTGTAAAGCTTTAGGGATAGGAACAATTTAATAGCTTTTTGAAGCAGACTAATTTTCTGGAGATTCTTTTCCTTTTTTTTTTTTATTATTTTGCTTTTCATGCATGGACAAGCTCTTCTTTGCTACAGGTATTTTCTGAGTCTGCTTTGCAGGATTGTTATGTGTGGAGAAACACAAATCATTCAATCACTTCAAAACAGTGCGAGAGATATAAAAAAGGTCTATGTAGGTGCAAATTACTGCTACTAACCTCTGTTTTAAAAGCAAGTATCATTTAGATAGATAAATGTATTGCTTGTTTACAAAATCCTGCACATCTACAAACCAGGGCTGCTAAACAGATGACCAGTTTATTTTTGTAGCTTTTCATAAGCTAGAAACTTCAGCTCTGCAGTGGCAAATGCCACTGTGAGACACCTTATGCTAAGGCAAAAAGCAGGCCAGAAGAGAAAAATAAAATTTATTTCTGCTATCATTGTCTTCTCACCCTGAAACTGGCAGTGATACAGGATGTATGTTCAGTTCCTGTAACTCCTAGGTAAGGATGTAGACAGTACATAATCCATATTCTAATATATCTTCAGCACTAATCCCCTGTGACTCAGGGCTATTGTTTAAAACTCCAGATAACAAAGCCTTTTGTAATGTTACTTCCAAATAATCTTTAGACTCCAGAAATCCCTGAAGTGTAATTTAATATCTGTAATATTGGCTCCACCTGTTTTGGTATGAAAACTCATGGTGGCATATTTTTATTCAGTGATTGATACTACTTATTAGAAGAAGAGAAAAATCGCATTAGTGACCAAGTGGTCATTCTGCCCACTCTATGGGAAACCCATGCTTTAAAGGAACTTTAAACACAGAATAAGAAGGGGAAAGGTTAAAAGACAGGTCACACCAATTTCTTTTTAAACAACTCTGTTTCAGACAGTAGGTCTCAGTGTAAATGAAAACAAATATATTAAATATGAATGACAGAAACTGGTATCACATTAAATGCAAGACTTTTGTGACTAATTTTGATTAAAACAAACATTGTTATTATCTGAAAGTTAGGGGGAGGGTTGAACATTTGAGCAGATTCCTACATCAAAAACATGTTTTGTAAAGAAACTATATGTCAAATTATAGCTATTTGCTTTCAGCTGTTTCAAGCAGTTATTTAGTTTTGTACTTTTCATGTGTCAGTATTTTTTTCATTTCACTTCTTTATTCTGTACTACAAGTAAGTCTCTTTAGAGCAATAAGATCTTTAAAATCCCTTTAGTGTTTAGAAATGTCAACAATTCAGTAGATTATACTTGATGAATAGGCCAGATAGAAAAAACCTGCCTCAAGTTTTTATCTCAAGTGAAGTAAGGTGCTTTGAAGAGCACTTGATTTGAGATTTAGAAGCCTGCCACTATTCAACCAGACACTCTTGAGAGCTGTTAAGTCCTGACCCATAGCATGAAAACAGGTTGCAGGAGGGGAGGAAACACCACTAAGAAATATATTTTGTACTCCCTGTGTCATTATTTCTTCTAATTACCATTTAAACATTTCTTCCTATAAATAAGTGAAAACCTACAAGACAAGGCAACCTTATCAGACCATCTTATTTGAGTATTTTGAATGTAGCTGGAACTTGCCAGGGGGAACAGCTACAGCATTGGAAAAAGATGAGGCTCTAAAGGGAAAAAAAATATCTAAATGGTTCCTTCCATTTGAATAGACTACACTGACATACTAAACCTTTGTATTTTTGACAAGAGACATAGAAAACAAAAAGGTTTTCACTTCCAAACATGCAGTGGAAGAACATGGAGTGGTTTGGTTTGCTGTAACTATAGAAAAATATTTTTTTCATCCTTTGCTATCAGTTCCACAGTCTAAAACAAATCTCAGTACCAGACTACAATGAATTCATTCAACATCACAAAACAATCAGTTTAAGATATCTGCACAGCAATAATAATATCAAATGAAAAGTAATGCAAACTGTAAGTCATCCCTTTTGTAGGAATATCTGTTCTTAACAGATTATTGTGCTTGTGCACAGGCTCTCTCCCCCAGCATTACTTTAGCTTCATAACTGGTTCCTTGAATAAGAACTTAGTTAATAACCTAACAGCAACTGACCACATTATTTGGGCAAATGTCTCATCAGTATCTCCTGCCCTACTTTCTGCATCTCTGAGTTTCATAGAGATATAAAAGAAAAGGCAAAACTAGGTCATTCCTGGGCTGAACAAAAGAATTTTTGTAGTAGTATAAATTACTGACCTTTCTAATAAGTCTGTCTTTCCCAGCAAACCAGGTCATCCAATCCAACTCAACTAATTAATGGTATCCTCCAATAACTAACAATAACCAAAGCACACAGTGAATTTGGGAGAACTAATTCTCCCAAATTAAAAGAAACACTTTAAACACTTTAAAAATTAAAAGAAACACTTTAAAACACTTTAAAAGAAACACTCAAGAAACACTCTCTTTCCTAAATCAGAAGAAATTTTGGGGATTGTGTTCAATTATTAGTTACCATATAGTAATTACTATTACAGTAGCTGTCTTGTACTCACTGACAAACATCACTGTACCTGAGCC
>NC_138786.1:7414398-7676898 GCF_965178545.1 Coloeus monedula | reverse complement strand
CACAAAACCTGTGAAGCTGAGAGGCTCAGCTCCTTGTCTGCTCAGCACACCTCGGAACTGCTCCCATCCAAGGGAGCAACTCCTTTGAAATATTTGAAGGTCAGGTTCATGCCCGTCCTTGTCAGCGCTCCTTTCCCTGCTGCACTGCCTCTGCTGGTGGCTTTTCTGCAGCAAGGGAAGCTCCAGCACCAGCCTGGATTAACCCGTACGTGATGAGACTCTATTGATTAGCAATATGTTCAAGCTTTACTTTACTGGATTAAACAATTATCAAGAAGCCTAGATAAAATACTCTCAAACTCTGAGGAGAAGATGATAAATAAAGAACAACAGTCAGAGCTGCTAGTTTGAAAAAAAGAAAAAGAAAAAGAAAACAATTTCAAACCCACTGGGCATCAGAACCAAACAGGAAAAAGTGGGTTGCAAAAAACATTGAGAACATAACAGTTTTTCCTTTTTCTTTTTAGGACACACAGGTATTTTGCAACACAAGCAATAATAGATATATCTAAATCAAATGGAACGGTAAACGTTATTACAAGGGTGGAAATGACAGTTTTGTGTTAGTTCACTTTACAGATAAATTCTACAGCACAAAAGGCTAAATTCACATATGGCAATTATGATTTAGGAAAAATTATGTAAAGGATTCAGTGTAGCAGGCATACAAATCTCTTGGAATAAAAAAGAATTTGAGATAGTAAAAAACTTGCCAAATTTGATTTAATATCTCTTCATCCTCGCCAAAGATGCTGGTTACTAGACAACAAAAATCTTGCATAACATGAGCAGGATAACACTTTTATTTGGATCCCTTAAAAATAGCTTCAGCTGACATTTAGGCATCAAGTAAAACAAGTCAGACATGGTTGGGACCATAGCAAAGGAACATTTAAATGTGAAATGTAGAAATGTCTCTCACTGGCACAAGAACAAGGATATGGAAAACTATGGGCAGGATGTTAACTAATTCAACTAGAATTGTCAGCATTGTGGGGAAAATTGCATGTGCCTTTTTAAAAGAGCTTACTGCTAGGAAAGCAGGTATATTGCTTCTCTGAGTTTCTGTAATGTGAGTGGAAGTGATTGTTACCAGGAGAATACCTTTCCTTTTGTCAGATCTTCTGATCCATACTCAGCAAAGGGCAGGAAAGGCCAATGAAATACCTTGGTGTTACTTATCAGTGGGTTAATCCCATGTTCATTTGTGGGATAATGTGTTTTCTATGAGGAAGTTGGCTGCCAATTTCATTAGAAGCAAGAACTAGATTTTATTATAGCAACAGAAAACTGGAAGTCTTGAAACAAGCTCGTGAACCAACTCCTCATTTCAGCTGCGAGAATAAATGAAAGAAGGGATTTTTTTTCCTCTGCACCTGACAGCTGATGTGGTATTTGCTTGATTGCTGGTGCACAGTACTTGTCAGTTTTTCTTCAGAGGTGTAAAAGAAATTAATCTACTGCATGTTGCTTCCATGAGATACACTCCATTGCTCCTAGTCTAGGCCTCAGCTTTTTGTTTCTAATTATCTGTTTCTCTTGATTCTTCAAAATAGTTTCTGTAGCTCTAAGAGGATACTTTCCCCAAGAACAGTGACGATGTTCCATTCTTTTCACTGTAATGTTAAATTCTGTATGTACCAGTTTCATTCCAGTACATCCCCACTCACTAAACTCTTAGTCCTCCAGCACTTCCTTTATAAATGTATTGCTGCTTTATCTCACTTGATGCTACATCCTCCTTAAAATATCCTTCAAGACACAGAAGGAAAACTACCAAATATTTCTATTCCCCAGCTTCTGCACAGAGGGTCTGATGAGAAAGAGAGCATAAAGTTTCTGCCATGTCCTTATCTATCAGGGAAAAAAAAAAATCACACCAGACACACAGATGATGCCTGTGTTTCCCAAGTTCAAAATCCTAATAATCTGCGTACCTCCATAAATAATGAAAAGTTTTGAGCAATTTCAGTCTTGCCTCTTCCTCCTCTGCTACCTTTCCTCCTTCCATTCCAGGGCCAGTAAGAGCCACAACTCTTGGGTGAGAAGAGTGAATGGATAGTGAGTCCCACAGAGCTGTGGCCATGGCAGTGGCCTCTCCCAGCACAGGTGGCCTTGGTGCAAGATCGCAGATGTCAGAGATGTCCTGTGGTGTCACTCGCTGATGACTCTGAGCACTCCTGGCAGCTCTAACCAGGTGAACATTTTCCAGCACTTAAAGCTGAGTGCATCCATCCCCACAGCAGTCAGGCTTCTGAGCATCACCAGCACCTCTCCAACCTGTCTTGCAACACATGAGGTTGCAACGGTTTACCCAAGAATACAGGGACACAGGCAAAAAATCCCCACTAGAGAGAGATCAGCACTCCAAAAGTGCCTTTACTAAAGGTACAACACATTGCATGCAAAGCCTGTGAGGTGAAGGTATCTCCACTCAAGTAAAACACCCAAAAAGCAAATCCACAACCATAACCTATCACTGGAAAACTGCAAAGCACAATGACAATATATTTCAACATTAAATACGGCTGTTACAGCATGTGTCTTTGAACAGATTCCACAGTGGCTCTTCAACAAATAGAAACAAAAAAAAGGAAAAGACAGTCACAGTCCATGCTTATTTTTCAAAATTTTACGTAAGAGAGTTCCCACTACTCATGAACTGAGAAAGCACAGATTTAAGAACCAAGATCTATTATTAAAATCCTCGCTTCTGAAGAGGTTGCGTGTTTTCAGCTTTATTCCATATGACTGTAATTGTATACATGCAGGATGGCACTAGCAGGCAGGCACTAGCATTTTTTAAGAAGGAAAATGTAATTATCTAAACTAATTCAACACCCTCTTAAAACCCAGTATTTTTAATTAAAAGAAAAAGGAAAACAAATGAAAAACTTTTTGATGCTGTTGTGTTATTAAAGTTGGATTTTTAATCACACCAATTATTTTTAAGCTACAGATCATTACACGCTTTTAATTAATTTCTACTTGAAAACTTTGGGTGATTAAGTCTTAAGCATATCTCACATCATATGTAGGGGAAAATGACAGTTTGATATGTTACATAATATGACACAGATGACACAGGCTGCTTGTTACTTAAGACTTCTATAATTTCATTTTTTCCTTATTAAAAATTTCCACTGTTCTTGCCACCGTATTGTTAACAACGAATGAGAATCCAAGTTAAACCCATTTACTCTAAAGTGTTCCAGTCTGGGGTGAGGTCTTGCACAACATCTAATGACACATCCTGCCTGATAGGACTTGTGTGGGATAGCAGCCGCCAAAGCAGACAACTTTCCAGGTTGTCAACTTCCAGCGACAGATATTTATTGACTAATTAAATGGTCCTTTCACATTCTTGTCTAATTGAAACTTAATGTGAACTAACCACAGCACAATTATAGTGCAAAATACATTTTGGATGATGCACTCATTTCCTACTTTTTAAGCCAGTCTAAGATTCTAAAGGTCTGTGTAACCTCATGTGCATGTATAGTCAAACTCAGACAAACTCTGTCAGAATTGCAGCATATATTTGTATTCTCTTTGCAATCTTACAATCTGCTTGGGGAATGCCAGGACCTAAACTTTATATTTTTAAAGGTAGCTCTGTTAAGTTATTTGAAGCCATTTATTATTACAAGCTAGACGAATTACTCTGGGAAAATACAGTTTGCACCCAAAGGTATACTAGGAAAACACTTTTGCTGAAAGGATTGGACTACATTCAAGAATATATCAACTCCAGTATAATGTAAACAATACAGAAGAATATCTTCATGGGCATCACACAGTTACTGAGAGCTTGACTTTGGAATCTAACCCAGTTTTAGTGAAGCAAATAGCTTGTTTATTTCATCTGAGTTTATTAGAAGTTCCGACTTCTGAAAGAATCATTCCTGCTCTGTTACAATTACATGCTGTGGCCTCAGAAACACCATGGAGCTGCCAAAAATCTGCCACTTTAAAAACAACAGCCAGGTAATATACAGAGTATCAGGTTGAAAAGTTAACCTTTCAACTAAGCATTAGAAATCCAGTCCATCCCCCATCCTCCTGCTTTGCATTCCAGACCTGAATTTCCTTATAAGCCTTGGCACAACTCCAGTTAAATAGTTGAGTCCAGGTAAGAAATTTCAACCTACTAAAATCAGTTATGCTAGTCAGAGTACAGACATCAGTATTATGCAGTGCATTCTTATTAGGAACTGAAAAAAGGAAGAGTTGGAGTGACTTTTGGAAAAAGAACACTCTTTTTAATAGAAGCTAAACAAACTGGACATGAAAAAGGAAGTATCTTGTTCTGGCTATGTCATCTGAGGAAAAATACTTTCATTTAGTTTGCAGGTAAAATTATTAAAGTAAACAGAAGTTTTCACTTAATATATGAATAAAATTATTAACCAACTAAACAGAACTAATTATGTAGGACTTTTCCTCCCTCACAGTATAACAAATATCTGAAGCTTTGAAAAAGTGAGTAGTGACTCATGAAGAACCTAAAACAATCTTATCACACACACAGCGAGACATTGCTAAGTAGGGCATGCACTGCCAAATGCTGGAGCTTCTAACCTGGGAAGTTCTCACATGTTTATCTTGGGTCATTATCTTTCCTTTTTCTCCAGTGTGTTAAGGATAGCGGAACTTACAAAGGCCCCAGATAAGTACAAGTTATGGACAACACATTATGAAACCAATCATTGCAAAAATACTCAATTATTGCTTAGCTAGCCAAAAAACCCTCCCAAAGGTACCATAGATTTCATTCTTTTAAATTAGTCAATACTATATTTTGATGAAACATCTCATTCCCAAACTACATTTGTACACAAGTCACAAGAAATGAAAGGAAAAAAGAAAAGCACAGTAATTATGCTGCAAGAGTTGTGTATTTCTATTAACAGCAAACAATTATAAAGTAATTTTCAATTTAGACACTCATCTTACTTTGCATTTTCAAGGTCAATGCCTTACTCAGTGATAGCTATAATTCCTGCTCATTTACACTTCTACCATTTTTAGTATGGAACACTCATTTAAAAACAGACACAATAGCTTTTAAATTTTAGACCCCTAAAGAAAATGATCATTGGTTTCAGAAGAAAGCCACTGACTAAACTCAAGGAGATCTACAAGAAGAGAAGTTGTGCTTGGCGATGTCAGTGCCATGTTGGGACCTCAAGGATTATTTTGACATATCAATAGGTATCTACAGGATGTGACAGGAAACATGAAGTCTGAGAGTTCAAAGAATTCTTTCTCCAAGAAAATCTACCTTCACAGAACACCTGAAAGCAGAAAAATATCTGGAGATACTAGGCTTTTAGGTAAGAAGAGGAAACTACCATGAAGAGGCAAAAAAGGGAAAACAAGCACCAATCATAAAAAAAAGCTGAAATGAGCACCCATGGCTTTCTCCTAGCTCAGATAAGCATTTTTAAGGCATTTTAAGTATACTTAAACACTTGGATTGCAAATTTATCTGTTCTCACTAATGAACTTATTAAATAACACAGAATTTATTTTAAGAGGTGGAACTGGTTGGGAAGGTGATTGTTGAGCATTAACGTAGTAGAAGGTTACTTCTCTGCGAATGCTCAGGAAAAGACAGAAGCTTTGGAGAGAAAGTTGTTCTTCTCCTTGAAATAAACAAACAGTGACCTTTTGTTCCAAGTCTTGTCCTCTATGCCCTCGCACAGTCCCATGAGCTTCTTAGCTGGGCCTCCATAAAAATGATATCTGTATATTTCCATATGCAATGACATAAAAAAATTGATACTGAATCATGAAAACACATTTTCTGCTAAAAAAGATATCTTAAAAATGTTACAAAGAAAAATAATTCACAAGTTTTCCTTCTTTTGCCTCTTTCAGCCAAAAAAGGACAGACTGTCACTCTTTACTGCCTAAACAAGAGGCAGGAAAACAAACTCTCCATCTGCAGGACAAAGTACCTTAGCCTGAAGGCTGAATATACACTTTGGAAAATGAAATAGAAATTCCTGAACTATCCTTCACTCTTTTTCACCCTCATCCACGTTAATATTATTTTGTAACACATGAATCTTTCAAATGCTGCCTTCATGCACCCTTTATTCCTGAGGCTTTATTAGGAAGCTGAAATGACAGCTCAAGTTTTCTGGACCAACCTTCTATCGATTTGTCTTCTTTCAAGGTAAAGAAACCTCTTAGGATTATATTGAAAGATCTTGCACAGAAATTTGAACAGAGAAAACAGAATTATTCCACTCCACAAATAACCAAAGCAAGACAGCTGAATGAAACTGAAGTCTACCTGGTAGGTAGGTTACTTTATGAAGTTATTTTTTCATTTGTTCTAACAAGAAAGACAAAAGAAGAAGGATTTGGAAATTACACAAAGAGTAATGAAATTAAGATATCTGTCTCATTAAAAGTAGACACAAGCACCTAATTTGTCCCTCTAAAACAAAATACTGAGCAACAGAAATGATAATATGGCCTCGCTGTTGCTAATCAAAATGACTTTAGTATTATTTTGTCCAATTTATATTTTTCATGTGCATGCACTAAAATATGGGTTTTTATAAAACCAGGAAATTAACCACAAAATCAAGATTATATTTCTCTCTTTTTCCAGGAAGCATCTAATCTGTATGACACAAAGTCAGCTTGTGGCCTTCACACTGCACATCAATTTCTGCCAAGCAATTACTTGACAGTCACCTTAATGGTAGGAGGAGGTTGTTATTTTCTCATATTTAACAACAGACAACAATACCAATTTATGCTGGAGGTAAGGGCTTGGTTTCATTTGCTTTTTCTTCAAGTATAATGCATGAGAAAACAAAAAGATGGGCATAATTAAAACAATTAATAGGAAATTTGAAGAACATGGCTATGGGTTATTTTATGGCCTGTGTATCAAATCAGATCATTACTTTCGTTGGTTTTTGATACCACAGGGTGCAGAAAATGCCTTCTGTGTAAGCAACCAGTTTGAGATACCATTTCTCTAAGACTGCGAATATTAAAGGTATTATTTAAAATTATTTTCTTCGTTATGATGATTTAATTATTGTTAAATAATGTCATTTTACTTGAAGAATTTCAAGATATTTTTGAGAAGATTTAAACTAGATGAAAGCTCTGCAAGCAGACAATTTTAGTACTGTATATGTAGGAGTTTAATTTATGGTATGCTTTCTCTGTGTTTATAAACTGTTATTGTAAAAATAAAATTCAAACCATTTGAAAATACTTACAATTCTTACTACACTGAACTCTATGACAAATAAATACACCTTAAAACCCAACCTGCAGCCCTTTTTGCTAAAATTTCTTTCCTAAATTGACATATAAACTGTGTGTTGACAAACAAAAGCAGGAGAAGTTGTTGAAGGCTTCCACAAGTGGCCAGCTCTCCCAAAAACCTTGGCAGCTGGGAGGAGAGGAGGCTCCTGGTACTGCTGCCTGCAGCCACTGCCTGATCTGGGAACCACCTTTAGTGCAAGATGCCAATGGAAGTATCATTAAGGCCAAATTCTTCCCATGACAGAAGGACTCACACTGAGAGACTCATATGCTTGTGGCAAGGATCGAGGTAGAAACCTGAGGCTGTGAATTCCTAAACAGGTAGCAGACGGAGAGGTGGCTCCTCCAGCCACCAGGAAAACCCTCCTGACAGCAAATGGTGCCTAGCAATTCTTACTTCTAGGAAATTCCATGCAAGAATCATTGAGATTGCATGAAACACATCCAGCTTCACTGTTTTGACTCAAAAGCTAAAGAAGAGTAAATTTTATTTCTCTGCAGTTTCTTGGAGGTAAGTACCCAACCCTTAATTCCACATATCTCAGCAAAGGTTTTGTTGTCAGTTGTTTAGATCAACTTCATTGAATAAAGTATTCATTAAGTGGTCATTAAATAACACTCCCATTTACAGTGTAAGCATATAGATATATGAGTGCTCTTGATGTGGTGCCCCAGGAGGCAAAGAGCAAAGAACTCAGGTGTTCCTTTGATGCAAATCAAGCCCAGTGTATTTATAAAGAAGGCACAGCTGCTTCTTTTTTTTTCTTTCCTCTGAAAAGCAGAATTAAAGAAGATACCATGTCATTTTGTAATCAATTAAACAAGATTACTGAGAAACTCCTCACTTCATTACTGACTTTTCCTTTTAGCTGGAACAATCTTGGCCAGCCTCTTTGGTTAATAATGGAGAAAGTGAGAACTTCCAATCATAAGAAGAATCTGATGCCTAGGCTATTAATAGATTTTCTTTGATGCCAAATGTCAAATGAAAAACTGCTTATTTGAAATTATGGGGCCACTATAGAATATTAAAAATGTGTATTTCTTCAGGTCCTCAGTGTTTTACAAAGGAAAGTCAAAGGCAGAACTTCATCTGTGACAAAAAGGGAATTGCTCTTCACTGACCTTCAAACTCACCACTACTGCTACTTGTCTGAAAGCTATCAGGCAATTAAACATTGGTTTTCAACATGTTCAATAAATATCTGCTCTCTGTATAGGATGGAACAAATGAATCCTTAGGGATTTTTAACTTATTAGTGATAAAATACTACTGAAGTGTGGAAAAAAAATTAAGGAATATATGGAAATCATTGCCTACTTGATTTTTGTTATTTCCCATTTTCTTCTTTTTCTTCAGTACATCATCCACTTCTGTTGCAATTATTTCACAAGAAAGACTTTGTCTTAAAAGTGCTTGCAAAATGTCTCACATTGTTTAAGGAAGTAGGTAAGCAAGCTGCCAGAGACCTAAAATTGAATGATTTAGAGTAGCCAATCTTTTTATTCTAAAGGTTATAGAAGAGTGTATGCATACACACAGCCACATATATACACATATCTGTTTGCACTGTGTAGGTGCAGCATTGCAATGGTACAAATGCATCCAGCCAAACTTAGCTGAGCACTAACTAAACTTTGTTCTTGGTCTCTGACAAGAAAGAATAATTTTTAAAAAGAGGTAACTTTCAGTCTGTTTTCCTAACTTACTTTATTAATCATTTAGACATTATTAATGGTCCTGGGCACCCAAAAGAAGGAGCATTTTTATGGTCCTATGAACATATGCCTTATGTCAAGAAAACTGTATTTTTATACATAATATAGCCCCATAAAAAGATTATGCTGAAAATAGCCTTAAGACAGAACAAATCATAAAGAAGTTAGTGCATGTGTTAAGCCTGAAGAGCCAAAGCATAAAAATAATATTCTTCTGACATTGTGAATGAATGTCACTTTCATATTTTTGTGGGAAAATTTACATGGACACTTTGAAGGCAATTTGTGTCTCATGCATGTGGTTGCCATTCTTCTACCTCTTAGTTTATTTATTGAACTTGGTAAAGATAGTTTTGGCTGTTGAAATGGAATTTGTTCAAAAGGCATTACCTTGGCATATTGATACTCATCTTGAGAGAATGTTTCTGCTCAGTTTGAAAAGAACTGCTCCATCTTTTGCTATTAAGAATATTACATTTAGATACTATGTGACTAAACCAAAGAATAAAAGAATTTTGAGAAGTATTTCCTACAACATGATAGTTTGGCTTTTTTGAGTAGCATTTTAACTCTCAGAGCCAATCCCTGTAAACACCTGGAAAGCTGCCTATGAAT
Source organism: Coloeus monedula (assembly GCF_965178545.1). Lineage (NCBI taxonomy): Eukaryota > Metazoa > Chordata > Aves > Passeriformes > Corvidae > Coloeus > Coloeus monedula. The sequence continues at coordinate 7,667,262 of NC_138786.1, read as the reverse complement.
GCTGACCAAAGCTGGATCAGGCCTCACTATCACTGAAAACAAATAATTGACAAGAAGGTAACTTGTTTCTCTTAAAAAAAATTTCATAAAGTGTCAACTGAAATAACTAAAAACTATGTCAGCTTTGGTACTTTTTGGATTATTTGTCATAGTAAATATAAAGGGTTTTGCCATTAAAACATACTAGAGATTTATATCAAATTGATTGTATTTATAATATTAACTTCAGCCTATTTGAACTAGAAGGAAGGCTTTTACAGATGAGACACAGTTTTATTTCCCCTTAAAAACATTAAGCATTCTATCTAAACTATAAATAACATTGTATTTTATGGCTAGCTAAATCATTAATCAAGGTTAAGTATGGGAAAGCCAAGGGATCTCAGTTTACTTGGTGGCTGATTGCCCAGCAACCACTGCCTATAATTGTTTTCAGCAGCAGCACAGTGTTCCTAGAGACCATGGGCTCTCACAGTGGATGTTCTTTTCCTGCAGTGGGGCAGGGAAAACTAAAGAATTCAAACAAAACACTTGGAGCCAGATTTCAGACATATCCATGCTCAGTTTCACTGACTGCAGCTTCATCACAGTCACTGAGCACTGCAAGGTGAGTCTTTTGAGAAGCCAAGCCTGCCTACAAGTGGGAATCCATATCTTGGGAGTCCAAATCTGATCTTGGACTCAGGGAAGTAGATCTATTTAATGATCAAATGCTAAAAATAAGTTTTAAAAAAAGTAATTACTTGACTTTCATTTATGAGATTATTTCATATGATGGTGAGAACTAGAAGATTAATATATATTTAAATTTAATGTAACCTTGTAAAACAGTCAAGGAAACGTTCCAGACCAAGGAAATCTAACAGTTTATTCCTAACACACTTCCTGCTGTATACAATCTACCTTTCCACTGCAAAACCGTAACTTCTGGACATTCTCTTTTTCCTACATTCTCTACTTACGCCTCAGGCTCATCTCGGACACCTTCACTTTTTATTATTTTAATAAATTTATTTTCCTGATTTGGTTCCTAGTCATCAGCAGCCTGTTCACTTTTCACACATACCTACATTGCTTGCCAATAAATCTACCTAATGCATTATTCCAATAGAGAATGGCCCAATAACTAAGGTACTCAGCCAGGATTCAGAAACTCCATTTTTCCCAGTGCTGTGATAGAGATCTCTTGGATGCTCCCATCAAGACACAGGCAGAAATCCAGACAAAGAAAACCAGATTTCTGTCCAGTTTAACTTATCCTGATTTTTGGCAAAATGGATGATAAAGCTAAGATCATCCAGCATTTTAACTACTGGTGACACTTGAGACACATGCTTGAGGTCTGTAGCATGAAAGCTGCAAGTTTATCTTCACTGAAGTCAGCTTCTACAGTTCAATCTACTTTTTAAATAGAAGTTTCTGGAAGCAAAGATCCCAATCAAAGTTACTACAGAGGAAGGGTGGCCGAACATTTCTACAAAAAATTCCTTTCTGTCAGAAAGTAAACAGTACGCAAAAATTTACCAGGTTTAAAAGAAAAGCCACTTCAGCATGTTATTAATTGCATGAAAGATCCCTGACTTGCAGGACTAAATGAAGTTGAAGGAATTCAGTTCATGCCAGATTTGCCTTGCCATTGTATTTTCAGTAGCTTGCCACAAGAATGGAAAGTTAGATAACAGCCTTGATCAAGATTCAACCATAATTTTAATACAGCAGTAAATAAATGATTTATTGCAAAATAAATCTCCAGGGTAACAAGTGCAATCCTCAGTGCATTTGATACTATTCTACTTCACTTTCACTAGACATGAGAGACACACTTTTGGGTACCAAGCCCGAACTGAATTCTTCAGTCTGTTGAGAGCACTAGAGACTGCAAACCAAGCAGAGATGAGGTAATGCTTCCTACCCACACCCACAAATACATTCAGAGTTGCAAAGCCTTTATCAGAAATGAGAGGCCTGGATTTTACCTGAAGCAGCCAAAACAGAGACTGTTTTTGCTAGACTCATGTAGGTGTACATCCCACCCAAGAAGAGAGCAAAAAAGGGAACAAATTAGCCAGACCTAGCTAGACCTTGGCAGAAGCAGCCAAAGCACAGAGATTCAAACAAGAAGAAAACTTCCTGTAAGTTTGTCAGGATTTCTCTGCCTTGTGCAGTTTGTTCCAACCTTCTCTCTTTCTCACACTCTACCTCATTTTCACTTCCCACCTACGTTATCCTCCCTGTTGTCCCATTTCCAACATCTTGTACTCAGTGTTTTTTTCCTGATTTTGTCTTAATATATCTTATATTTTAAGTTCCTCTTCCTCCAATAAACATAACAAAACATTAACAATGGCATTAATAGGGCATTTGGTGTCGACTCTATTTTTTTGTACCTGTGTGTTATGTGTTTATTCTCTGCCAGGTGTCTGCAAAGAGCAAAGAACATCTGCTTGTTGTATTTGTATACTTATGGGTGCCTATCATCAGCCCCTGCCTGACCATACCATTAAAACCACCATTACAAACATAAAAATAGCATTATGGTGAAATACTTCAGTGCAGAAAGACACTGCACACTGCTTCCCATAAAGCTATAGCACTGAGTTATTACAGGAGAGATCAGATTTAGGACACACACAATACTTTCCATTTATGCTGCAGTCACTGCCCCATTGCTAAATCCATCTGTTTGTCTCTATAGACACCAAGGCTGTAACAAACACTGACAGTATCATGACATTAACTGAAAGCAGGTGGCCAGTTTAGCACAAGGAAGAAAACTGAATGGAAAATGGAATATTGCTATTTGGCTACTTTTGGTAGTAGGTGTCAGATTCTCGGTCCTACTGTGGGATCTTTTAGATGAGATACAAGATTTGGAGTTCAACTGTCACAGGGTATTAGAGTCCATTTTTGAAGAGGTCAGCTATTAACCCTGACACAGCAAAATCCTACCCTTGCTAAATAATTAATGTTTGCCTAATTCAGATAACAGATATTGTTTGTATTCCGATAAAATATTTTTTACATTTTTCCAAAACAAACTTTTAGTTCTGAGGGTTTGGGCAGTTATTGTGCTTCGTTCCTGAAAGAACAGTGCAATTAAATAAAAGGTGGATGATCTCCTGTATAAACACAGTTGTTAAAGTTCTTTAGGATGTCTTGAGCCAGCCCATACATGCACAGCAGAATGCAAGCAGCACGCCCCAAGATTTCAGAATGGGAATTTAAACCCTGTTACTGAAATAGCAAATATCTTTAAATACCAGTGTGGGTTCACTGCCATTTTAAGCAATTCTTAAACCTGAAAAAATTAACTTACTCTAATTATGATTAGATTTTTCAGCCTAAAATCATCACTGGTTAGTGACTCAACTAATGAGTGTTTTTATGATTTATTAGTTAAAGCAGAAGATTATGAGTTTAAATTCTACTCCTGATTAACTACATTGAAAATTTTATACATGAATTGTCACTTTAAAATAAGGGTATCTTAGAGTTTAATTAAGACATGCAAGAATTCTGAGTAACTTTAGGAAAATACCTCACAGTATTGCTATTATTAATGTTACTAATACGAGATTTAGGATGAGGTGGCAGCTTAAAGCAATCAAACTCAGTACAAAATGTTGCCCACTGATGAAGAATTTATCTGCCCTGGTGCAGGAATTACTGTGCAAAGTACTATGACCTGTATTGCTCAGGAGGTCAGATTAAGTAACTACAATAGTTTCTGCACTCTAAAATCCTGTAATATTTCAAACTGAAAAGAAGTTAAATACAAAGCTCTACTTGCTTCTTTCTTCTGAGTATAAACTATATGAGTGCCATTCAACTATATAAACACATTCATTAGGTTTTCAGTAGGCCTCCTTTCTAAGGAAAGAAATTACATACTTTTGAGCTCTTGAGTGAACTACAGTGTTTTATGCCTTTAATTCAACACTCTTAGGGCTTACAGTTCATTGAAATTCAAAATCATGGGTACAAACTGTGTTCACAAAGAAAATGTTGACCTTCCTATATAGCAAATGCCTTTTCGTTCTCCTTTTTTTTTTTATTTTAATAAAGAAACACTAATGAAGCTGAAGGAGGTAAAAGATTTGACCTTCCTATTAAAATAACAAATGTAATATAATTCACATATTACAGCATGTTGGCTACTGCTCATGAAATAAAATACTGCAACAGAAAGAGCATATTGTTTCTACACATCGAAAATATGCAAATTAGACAAGTATTCAATATTCACTTGAAAGCGAGAAAATGTACCAGACTACCAATGGTATTTAGGAAAGCAAACTGGTTGAACATGATTATTTGAATTTAAAAAATGGGTATGGGATTCCCCTCTCTTTGCTTCTTGCCATATATGGTATCTGTGGAATATCCACAGGGCAAATTATTCACTACCTTTTTCAAGATGAAAAGCTACTGATTGGCATCAGACATCAAGAGGGATTTTGGCATTAGAATAGATTTACACTTGATGACATGTCAAAGGCTTGAAACAAAAACTACAGAATTTACTCATGAATGCCGAAGGCAAGGCACTTATTCAATAGTAGCTCAATGCACATCTTTCCAAGGATGGCATTCAACCACCCCAAGAACAAAATACAGCAAACAAAACATGGTTATACTTGGAAATGAATGTGCTTGACTAGACTGAACAAAATAACAGCCAGCATTACCTGTTGCCAGCTGTCAGTGAAGAATAAAGAACTGTAACATCCTTGTAATAAAGAGGGAAACAGAATCCAAGCTTATAATGAAAATACAGCAGTTAGTGGGATGAAGTAGGATCAGCAGCAGTATGTGTGGGCATGATAACTCCCACTCTGAGCCTGCTGGCACTTTAAGTGTCTCCTCACTTCTCTTCGCCCACAAACACTTGAAAATAAAGAAAAACTGATTAGGAGAGTAGGCACAAGGTGTAGTGTACATAGGTGTAAGAATATGGCATAATGACAAATTTTGCCATTTCTTCTTCAACGTCCATGACGATTATTTAAAAAATAATTTCATTATTTGCATTGTGGTGAAGGGCTTGTAAAAAATGATTAGAAGTGCTGACAAGATCACAATTATTTTGGCACAGCCAGTTTAGTGATCACTGAACATTCTCCTGCTTATTTTAATAGAATAAAAATACAGGTATCTCATTTCCATATTGGATGTGTGGGAAAGACCATCTAAATAGGTTTGGCACCTGTGAGCAATGATAAGAATATGTACAGTAGAAGCTATAAATAGAAGGAAACATGAGAAGCACAAGGGAACACCCACTCACCTATATCACACTCAGGGAAATGAGAGATTACTTCACTTTGCATTATTTTGTACCTTTGTCCTTACAGGGATCAGCTCATGTCACATCTGACATACAAAGTTAAAGGACTGCTTTGTGCAGATAAGGTATCTAAAGTGAGAAGCACCTGCAATTTTAAGTAATTGCAAAGAGTAACTTGCATAAAATCAGAAAAGCATAAGGAAAGTTTGTATTTGTATTTGGTTTTTCCTTACCACAGCCGATTCAAAGTAGAGGTGAACATATTTTTTTAAGAATTGCATTTCGATGTCACTTTAGAGACAAAGGAAATTCATTAAGAGTTTGCTAATTTAAAATAATATAAAGAGTTATTTTGGTTTTTCTTTTGATAAGCTACATGCTTATGTTAAGCAGAACATTACATGCTTCTAAAAGAAATTGTGAATTTTCTAACGGATTTTCAAATAGCTACTGTTTATTTAGAGCATCTTCAATAGCTGAGCATATTGCAAATTATGTCAAAAATTAAAATTCAACTGTTAGTTAGAATCTGCTAGAATGACCTAATGTTATAGGAGATAGTCACCTTTTCTAATAAAGATACTGAAAAATGGCAGTATGAAGTAGCCATCATATTTCGTTGCTTCTAAGACACGCAGTACTTGTAAATACAGCCAATTCCTTTAGATCTGTACAAATGGCAGATGAACTCCTTGGAAATTTGGTATATTTTGTAGATGCAAATCACTTCAAGAAACCTGTTTCAAAATATCCCACTTCCTCCTCCTAGGGTCTCTTCTAAAACACAGTGAAAGAAATATTTCATCTTCAAAACATAACACACATTTCATATTAGATGCTGACTAGTCCCAGAAATAGTCAAGAAATAGAAAAGTTGACAAATACAGATTCATGAAGAGTGTCTGTGGCATCTGTGAAAAATATTCTGGATCAGCATTTTGGTTCAGGTGGCTTTGCCTGAGGTGTCTGCCTTCACCAGCCTCAATTTTTTGAGGGAAAAATAGCTTCCATGAATGGAAACAATCATTAACTTTAATGCTTACTGTAACAGACATCCACAGCAAGGTAACAACTGAAATTTAATGCATGTGGGAAGGTGAGAAAATACTTAACGGATTGCTAAGAACACACCTTTTAGCACTTCTCAGATTACTGGTGCTCAGTTCCAAAAATGGCATCTCCCTTTTCCTGCCTAGTGGGACGCTCTCAGCTGGACTTCTGGACTATAATTAATGCCTTCTATATGTTAAAGCAATATAACAACAAAGACAGCTGCAATGCAAAACATGTACTTAACATGACTTTAGTACTGCAAAGGACACTAAGAAAAACCTCTAAAAGAATAAATAAATGGATGAACTTTACTGCTTTTTCCAAACTTTTTATTAAATTACCTTCAATTATTTGTAACTGAAAGTATGTTTTTGGCTTAGATCTGAGAGGATGCTCTTCCACAGCACTATGAATTTTCTATGGTAGCTATTTACTATGCAGCAGCAAAATTATTACAGATCAGTAATTCAGCATATATAGGTGGGTCATAAAAAAGAGTTTCATTGAGATTTTTATATTATATGGTAACTCATACATGCATGAATTCTTCTGTCAGCTTTTAAATTGACTATGTATATCTGCATGATCATCTCTTGTGTTAAGATTCACCCAGGATCAAAACACAAAACATTTATGTGAAAGAAATTTTAATTTTGTTTTGAATATATAATTAATACTACCTAAGTTCATTCAGCAGTATATATACATACATATATTTATACTGTATTTCCCATACAAAGGGGCGAAACATGCTATTGGTAATTAACTATCTCTGTAGCTTTCACATTCACAGGTAGGTAATTATTTATCTGAATTTATAACAAATGATTGGACAAAAATAATTCTACAACCCCATTCTGTTTTGGCTGATCTCTGAACTAGGAAAAAAGATATTTTACTCTTCTTTTCTTCTATGTCACATTACAGACAAATGGTCTCAGACTGCTTAAATGGCTGGAGCAGTGGAGAACCCCAACAGAACAAATCAAGTAAAGCAATTAAAACATCTCAGACTGCTGTGGAAATGAAAGACTAGAAAGTTTTCTTCTAATTCCATAAACACAACCCAAAAATGTACAGAACAACAAATGCAGTCCGTATCTATAATGCACTAATGGAAATGGCTAAAGTTTAATGGCCCAGATTGCTTTTAAGTCATTTTATCATGCCATTATTTCATGTCAAGGGTAAAACCAGTTGTGAGAGGTCTTTTCAATGAATAAAGGTTTATCAGCTAGAGCACTAAAATGGATTTGAATTTTTAAATACAGAGCTCTGAAATTTGGTGTGAAGATGTAATATCTAAGAAGCACTTCATGCCTTATTTATTATAAAGCAGAAATTTAAGGGGATACCTGTAAAAAGGGACTCATCTCTTGCTCATCAGAGTGGGAGGACTGGCACCCATTTCTGACAAGAAGTCAACTGATAACCCCACAGGATGAGGGAGACAGAATGAGGTGTAGGGAATCACCTTTTTCACTTGGACCTTGAAAATAATTGGACATTATTTTCTCAACGTCACCCAGAGCTGGACGACTACAAATTACAGATGAGTGCGAAAATGTGATTTATAGCCAACTCTACTATAATGCAATCACTTTCTTGCATATTTCGATGGCTTTATATCTTTTTAAACCAAATCACTTAGGGATCTCAACCATCTTTTAATTAATATTAGGAATCAAGCATCTCCATATCTGAATGCTAAAAACTTCTGTGTATAAACTACTTGGAACTATGATTTTAGATCAATCTTTAATTTCTGGTAACTGGTAACCATAATCCTCTTGTACAAAATGATTTATTTTGCTTGTACTTCAAATACTGAACATCTGATTATTTGTAACAAACGACCATCAACCTGATGAGAAAAGCTTTTATCTTCAGGCTTTGCAGACTTTTGAATTAGTACAATTACACGGTTAAAAACATGGTTCATATTAAAATTCACGAAGTACCACAGTTCTCTAGCAAACTGGTCTTCGAATCAGGCTGCACATATTTGCACAGAGGTCAGCATTTAGCAAGAAAACTCTCTATTTTCAATTATAAAGCTGCTTTTATTTTATAGCAATAATTCAGTCTGATGGGCTCAGCCTGATTGACAGTAGTGGGGAAATTGATGATGGATATCCACATTTGGTAGAAGCTGCATTACTAAAGTGGCTCCCTCTTCAAAGATACGAGTGAGAAACCACCAACAAAATGAAAAACAAAGCCTCTGCCTATTTTACTGATTTATACTGAACATTATTATACACCATTTTGAAGCCATCTCTCAACTTTTAAAAATGAATAAAGCAAATTGAATTAATAGATGCATAAGAAGTGTTATTCAATGTCATATGCACTCTGCATACTTTAAAAATAATATTTTAAAATACGCTGGGTGCTTGTATCCATAATTTAAGCAAGTTTATTCAGAAGAAGGCTTTTTGATGGCATATTCAGAGCATAATATAAGCAAAAGCCATACCTAATGTACATATTAGGCAAAATAATGCTGTGTACATCCAAAATAAGTGTCTGAACTGTTTTTACCATGACTTATTCATACACTCAATACTGCTTTCATTTACTCTATGAAAACATCTATTCAAAATATTTGTTTCTCATTCCATCACCTCTCCACTGCTAAGTAAAATGAATAACACAATTATCATAAACATGCATTTAATTCATTTTGTCATGCATAATACAGTATGTGAAGGAAAAGGTTTTCTTCTCATGACTGTAGAGGAAGAAAAGGTATTCAGCATTTTGTAATGGGAATCCTGCTTATAATAAGATCACAGTAAATAATTTTTTAAATTGTTTAGTTTTGAATATTTCAAATCTCTTTGGTAGGTCTAGCTTATACTGAGAGTTCAAACGTAGCTTCTTATCTGTGTTTGTGCTGACATTTTGACCAAGACTGGACAGATTAACAGAAGACCAAAAATGTCACAGAAACCCCACACATGACTATAATTTCCCAGTAATTATTCCACACTCCTTCTCCACACTGACAGTATGAGTTATCCTGACAATATAAGTTATTCTCTTTTATTTAATCAGACTTCTCTCTTTAGAAGGGCAGATGTTTCCCCATTAATATGGCAGAAAGTCTTTGTTTCCTCACCAACTGTAGAGACAAATTATTAGTACAATAAACTCGGGCAGTTTGCCTCACTGTTACTTGGTGCAGACAAGTCAAACTGCTTCATGGAGTACTTAAAAATTTCAAAATTCGGAAGAAGCCCCTGAACCTATAACATTACCTACACATAGGCTGACATTCAACCCAAAGTATAGCCTGTGTTCTAAAAATTGACTGCAATAGCACTTCAGCTTTCCACGCTTCCCAATTCAAGTGGTGGCGAAATAGCACCAAGAGACAAAAAACCAGTCTGATTAGATTTACATATAAATTTGAACTAGCTTGCTGGACTTTTGCAGAAATAAATCAGGGTTTAATACAGTGTTAAATGCTGAAGATGACCTTGATGCTGCTGAGTAATGTAAAAGATAGACGATGGCCCTATGAATGCAATATATTAAAAATTAATAAAGAAAAAAGAGAGGATCCTTTCCCTTGGCAAGGGCACCATTGAAAACTCAGCTCCACAGCTACTGTTACACAGCTACACTCTCCCATGTTAGGAATAGCTAAAAATCTCACATGAGGAGGAAATGTCCAGAGTAAGCACAGTAACTGATATGAGTTTTCCAGCAGAACTGAGGAAGATGTTCTGTGGGAGACACCATCAGAGAGTGAGACATGAGCCTGACTCAGAATGGAATTCACCTCCTCTGCTGGCACACCCTCCTGAGCTGTTCAGTGCAGACTGTAATTGCAGCTGATACTTGATTCATCAGAAAATTCACATATCAGCAAACTGTAACTAGCCACAAAAGACAGATCAATTCTAAACTTACTGAAGGTGAAAACCAGTCAATGGCAGGATATAAATAAGATTACTTCTACAAACTTATTAAGCTCACACTTTAAACAGTCTTTTTGACACAGCAGTAGACTCTCTCAGGAGGCAACAGGAGGGTCTTGGATTGCTTTCACAAAAAAAGAACTAATAGAGACTTGGACTGAAAAGAAAGCTCTAGACATGTGATTTGCACTGTCTGTGACAAATGAGAAATTGTCAATTGTTCAGACTGATAAATGCAATGAACTGGGCATGGGAGACTATTTTTTTTTTTTCTAGAGAAAAATATCTGAGTAAAGTGCAGAATAAAGTAGAAGAGAAATACAAATTTAAGGAGGAAGAGATACAGAGCAAATCACTGTGTTGCAGAAAATGAAGTTTACAACAATCATCTTATTGTGTACTCCAAACCAAAGGCATTAGGGCTGGGTACAGATCAAGTGGTTAAAGAAAGCCTTAAAGCAAAGAATTTGATTGTTTGTAAGACCTGTTTTTCACTGGCTACTCCTCTCATTCAGAAATACATTATAATATTAAAAATGCAAGGGTGAAGATGATTGGTAACATTCTTTGTTTTGTAGGTAAACTAGAAGGTATCTTGAGGAAAGAAAGCAACAGAGGGAAAATTTTTGTAAAATATACTGTTATTTCTCTAACTAAACCACTCAAAGGCGAGAATCTGCTCAGTTTCTGCTATCATTCAGCTCATTTTACATATGAAAATGTTTGAGTACACAAATTTATTTTTATTCTGTGTTATCTATATCATGTTTTTTAGATGTTAGTCTAATTGGATGAAAAGTTTCTTACTTCCTTCCACTTCAATATCCAGGATGAACTGCTCAGAGTTATTTCCTCTTCACCCACTAAGAGAGTTATTAAATATACTATGAAACATGACACTAATCCACTATCTGTTTGGAATAGTATAAATAGTAATACAGCACCCAAAGCATCCTAGAACACATATATATAGACACATACACATATATATGTATATATATGTACACACAGAGAGAAATATAACCACCCCACACCCCAGAGTGATGTTTTCTCTGCAACACAGTAAACACAGGGGAGTTTCTTAATACTTAGCTGCTATTGATAAGCCCCAGCTGAAATAACTGAATAACTGTTCAGGATCATGGCATGTTATTTCCTTTAATAAAATGCATCAGTTTTTAGTACAAGTAAATTTTTTAAAAAGGAATATAAAGAGAAAAAAAAGCTTCATAATGGTAGAGGCTCATGTTTATGAAAATTCACTTCTAAGGTACATATGAGGAGGGCACAGTCCTCCAGAATTTCAGAGTGAGCTCTCCATATAAAGTACTTTTGTATTTCACCAGTTTTCTCTTAAATGTCAGAACTGAGATTGACACTGGACAGTACACTATGCAGCCTATTTTGATGTTACTTATAAACTCTAATTTTTAATATGTCTTTTGATAAAACTGTCAAGATCACCTGCAACACCCAAAGTTATATTATACTTCAGAACACTTGACCATTTGATATTATGCATAAGATATCCCAACTCCAGTGAATAGCAAGAGTTATATGCATAAGTAATAAGGCCTCATCCTACAAATAATTTAATGCCCACTTCAGCTCCTCGCTGACACACCACCACCTGTGTGCACGCTGAGCGAACCTTTACGTGACTGGGGCTTCCTTTTGTGCCTGTTTTGCAGTTCCAAGGGGAAGAAGTGCTATACTTGAACTTACAGTTTGAAGTTAGAATAATATTCCATAGCTCCACACTGAGTAAAAAAGATTTGAAAGACTGTATTTAACTTCCTGTTTTGGTAAGATTACTACAGGTGTATTAAAGGACTTAGATAAGCAAATAACGTTTGTGATCAGTAAGTCATATTTTTCTAACATATTGAGTCCTGCTTGCTAGAACTTAAAAAAACTCCAACATTATAGTCTCTTTTATGACTCCCTCCTAACAAACAAGCACAGTTTTCCTGGTTGATAATAAAGTGACAGCTGCTACAATTCAGTTGCAAAAATCCAGTGCAATACTTTCAGTGAAAGACTTTATGGTAAGCACTGTTTGGTGAGAAAATACAACTATTGTTATGAGAACTTTTTAAACTGTTCTCAAAGTAGCATGTTAAATAAAACTGTGATAGAGACATATCAGTTGAATTGGAATCATCATATAAACTGTTATTACTAGTGACAATTTGGTCATAATTATAACTTTCTGTGCATAAAGGCATTATGAATATTATTTTTACCACACACTCATATGTAATTATGACAGATCAAAAAAACTTTTTGCAATTTATGTAAAGATTTGGTCACTTTACCAAAATGGTGTCACTACCTCTACGACCAAGTCTCATAAGCAGAGAATCTTATTGGCATGAAATATTCCATTAAAAATACATGCTAAAAAGTAATAAAGCTCATAAATGGGGAAAAGAAGAATAAATTGGAGTAGTAACAGAAGGCATGTGTTTGTAAGAAGAATGTAAACTTCTCCTACACATGTATTTGACTAAAACCAAGTTTTCAGGAAAAAAAAACCCCTGCCTTGTTCTCAGACAAGATTTAGTATTATGGGCTGGTTTAATCAAACAATGAAATTAAACATTTTAAAATCAACTGGTAGACACATATTGCCTTAACTCTGCAGAAGAGCTTTATATGCAAAATTAATTAATGGGTCAATTCTTAAACTCTCTGTATCTTGTTATTTTCTATTTTAAAATGTTATGAATTTACAATGACTTCCATGACATTAAATTTAGGTAAATATACTAATATATATTAACAAGATAATTATGTCAAAGGTTATCATCAACAGTTCATAATAAAAAGTTATGCTCAAAAATAAAACTTATTATTTATAGTCTAGACTGCATAATAAAGTATTAGCAACACAAAATGTTAATTAATTTCTAATTCTCTATTCTTTTATTTGGATTTCATGAAGGTTGATTGGACTTGATCCATCATTTTACGGAAAATTAATTATTTCAAATACATGCACCACTTTATGCAACCTGCCTGATTTGCATTGAGGAAAATTCAGCAGAAGTAATTGAGGCACAAGCAAATACTGGCACTGACTGAACTCAATTTTCATTCCAAATTTCTGCAAAATCCCAAGACACAACAATATCAGATGCAGGGGGAAAACAAACAAAAGCAATGTGTAAAGGGAACATGAAGAGAGAATATTACAAGAATCAGAGAACAAAGGGATTGCAAAACTATTTTAGTGCCATAGATGAACAGTGAGGGCTTCATTCAGGCAAGGTGGAATAAGATATCATATGGCATCCTGACAATTGATGTCTTCATTTAAATGTAAGAATTTACATTCTAATTAGAAAGAATTTACATCTTAATCAGAGGCAGCTGTATTATCTTGTTACTGTTTTTTTCAAAGGTAATGAACTAAAGTACTGCTGTGCTTTTTCAACCAGAAACTAAATAGACAGCATACAGTGTTATTTTATAGCCTACCTGCTGTAAGCTTTTATTAATATTTTCAAAGACTAAATTCCAACGAAATCTTTTAAAATAAAAGTTGTACTTGACATTGCTTGAACGATATTATAAAGGCTTGTTTAAAATACTTAACCAATACCCTTTCCAACTTATATTTTTAAGTACATGTAGTCATAAATGTATCATTAATATGGCACTAGTGAAGCACACTTTCATTTTAGTAATTCAAGTAATTCAAGTAATACAGTATAATTTTGGAAGGAAAAAAGTATTTAGAAAGTCTTTTACTAAAAAGTCAGTTCCACATGTATTTCTCCACATTGTTTGCACAATACATAAGGAAAAATCAATTAAAAGATAATTTTTGTAGCTCATGTGTAAATACACTTTCAATTGAGGCCAAATTGAAGTGGTTTAGATGCTAATTTAAAGGATGAGTCCCACCAAGGAATATAGAGCTGCTTTTACAGGCATTTTTAGATTTATGCAATTATGGCTTAGCAGTTCAGCCTAGTTACAATTTTTTTGGGCTCTTGCACAATTTCAAGAGTTTTGACATCAATATATAATATACAACCGCTGTTGGGAAACTTTAGGTATACAGAGTGCAGAAGGAAGCAAAGAATTTTTTTCCCTATAAAGAAATTAAGACATAGGAAGTCTAACCTGGGAATAAGCCCGGGAAGTTCCTGGTTTAGTTCTCAGCTCTGCAAAAACTAACTCTGGAAAAACTTTGTTTCACCACTATTTGTCTCTCCACCATTGTAAGCTCTCTCTCTCAGCTCTATGTCTATTCAGAATGGAAATAGTTTTGGGACAAGATCATTATATTGCTATAAACTAAGCAATGTCCAGTTGAACTGGATACATCCCTAAAGAGTACTGATTCAGGATGCATGGCCTTTCATCACACTCTGCCTTTGAACTCCAGACACATTTTGTGTATTTTCATGTATCTTCTATTACAAAAATAAACAATCAAAAATCCCAAATGGGAATCTTCCTAGAAAACTAGGTGGAAATTATTGAAAGGAAAATTAGTTCATTTGCCACCTCAGGGGTTAAATTAATTGGCACCAGCCAGAAAGACTGACATCCTGAGATGGACAAACACACAGGCAGAATGTTTGAATCCCAATGTGCTGATGAAATACAAAGCATTCAGCTGGATAAATGGAAAGGACCAGTTTTCAGACAAAGATTTGCCAAGCCCATCACTCTGTGGCAAATGACAGAATAGGCAGACTTGCTGCACATTCTTCACTGGAGGCAACTTCTGCTGACCTGCACATAACTTCTTCCCAAACACAGTCCCTCCAAAACTGGATGGAGAATGAAGAGTCAAAGAATGCAGAGAGCTTTTTTTTTGGCTTACTGGTTCAGGCTACATATCAGCATTTGTGACTTCCCTGTGATTACAGATCAAATTTATGTGATACCACCACTGTTTAATAAAAACAGAGATGACTAAGGAAACAAGGACAGTAGAACACAAAACAGCATCCCCCTGTACAATGAGGAACATAATAAATACATCTCAAAGACATACTGAAAAGTTTTGTTTTTCCTGGTCTTTAAAGAATCCTAGAATTGTTAAGGTTGGAAAAGACCTTCAAGATCCCTGAGTGCAACCATTAACTCAGCACTGCCAAGTCCACCACTAACCACATTCCCAAGTGCCACATGGATATGTTTTAAATATCTCCAGGGATGCTGATTCAACCACTCGATTGGAAATCCTGTTCCAATGCTTGGTAACTGTTTTGGTGAAGAAATTTTTCCTAATATCAAATCTAATTCCCCCAGTGCAACTTGAAGCTGTGTCTTCTGTCACTTTTTACTTGGGAGAAGAGACTGACACCCACCCCATGTGGTTAAGAGAGAAAAAGAGAGCCTGGAAACCCCAAACTTACTTAACTTTTGAAGGCAAGCCTAAATAAAAGTTGCACACTGTATATCTTGAGAGTTTAAGCAGGCCAGACTTTTCTACCCTCTGGCAGAGTTTTCAGAAAACTACAGCTAAATGAAGCCAAGGCACTAATGTAAAATTTCTACTGGAGGCCTTTACTGGTTTTTGAAGAAATTTTCAATTCCTCTTTTTAACTGTAAAGAAATACAAACCTCTACACAAGCAATCAAAACAACCTCTTTCCCCAATATTTTTTAATATTTTCAAGTAATAGTACATAATATACTAGTACATTTATGTTTGTCTGTACACACAACTCTTCAAGCCAGTCGGTCCAAGCCAATTAATGTCATATTCTACTGAAAAACCTGTCCAAGGAACTCAGAACATAAATGCACTAGTATGTAATAGTACATTTCCAGGAATGGAAAGATATCTAACAGAATTATCACCATTATCTTCTGGTACTAATTGGAAAACTTCTTCCATTTATTTAACTGCTTTATTTGCATTACTCTGTTTCCAATACCTTGTTCTAGATTAATTTTTTCCTGAAAGCCATCAGTTTCCCCTAACATCACTTACCTCATCCATTGTATTTTTTTCATTCAATTTCAAATTGTATCATCCCTTCCTAGAAATAATGCTATTTCCCATTTAAATCTTAAACCTCTTTAAAGTTTATACTTTCACTGTATTATAGCAATGCTTTACTGATCCTGAAATCTGCTCAAACATGCAGTCAGTGTAAACATATTTCAACAGTTCCTTTTCTGACATGAAGTAGAATATGAAGTCCTTACTGAACTCACTTCTGTTACTTAAACTTCTTTTAAAATTTCATCTTGCATGTATTTTGCCACTTCATAATTCATCATTACCAGCCTTTTTTCCTTAGCAGTATTAAACCAAGCAGACCTTGCCCTATCTATGGTCACTATAACAGCAAATTTTTAAAATATGAACTTTTACCATGATATATGTAAGTTAACTAATGATCTGAGTATGCAAGACAGTGCTTTAAAGTAAAATATAGGTTAAAATCCAATAAAAGTAGCTAGTGACACGCAATATTTCACAGTATCTTACTATTGTGAAGTAATCATGAAATTAAAAATGCTCTGAGATTCACAGTATCAGTGATATTTTAATTTCGTATTTTCTCCTTTGGGGTGCATACTGTTACTCTTATTACGCCATTTTTTTTCTACTTGAAAGTAAACAAAAGTGACAGTTAAAGAAGAAGCCACATAAAGTTATTATTCAACAGTAAAATACTGAACTCAATTATGTAGTCCTATAGACTACTAAATAGTCCACTAATCTTGCAAACAAATTTTTCTGGAGCAAGATTACAGATCTAGGTCCCAGGTTGTAATTATAAAAGCAGGATGTATGTAATGTGCAACATTTTGAACATGGATTAAATCTGGGATTAATCTAGATTTACATTTAAATTAAATTCACCATCAGCAGGAGTTCTGTGGTTAATTCTGGGTGCACAGGCAGTGGGGTAGATGGAGGCCAGCTGAGAGAGAACCACTGTGACTTTTACCTTTGAGGCCAGGTTTTGTTGGGAATCTCTCATTTGGTTTTTGGGGTCAACCATGCACCCTCCACTGTGGCCACCACGCTGGGG
Organism: Coloeus monedula; assembly: GCF_965178545.1. Lineage (NCBI taxonomy): Eukaryota > Metazoa > Chordata > Aves > Passeriformes > Corvidae > Coloeus > Coloeus monedula. The sequence goes on along the minus strand of NC_138786.1, from coordinate 7,649,977 downwards.
CTGGACTGGAGGAAACCATCATGCCAGGGGCAGCACTGGTACCTTAGGGATTGTACCACAGTGAAGGCTTTCAGGCTCTCCCTGCTCTGCTCTGCACTTGCACAGCCAGGGTTTTGCAGAGGAAGAGTTTCCTGGAGCCTGCATTTGTGCCTGATCAGGTTCCATGAGGTTCATCTTGAGAAAGCTCCAAGAGCCATTTCCACACAGGAATTCCCAGCCATTTCTCTGCAATTCATGCTGAAGGGAAGATTACAGAGTGAACACTCCCTCCCTATCTCCACGTATTTTGACTGTTTTTAATCAGAGGCATTGTGAGTTAGAGACAGATAAATTGTACCTGGAATATGGGACTGCTCAGGGGAAGTGAGTTGTTTTTCAATTAACCAAAAATCAAATGGAAAATGTTTTGCAGGTATTTTTCAGGGAGTGAGTCAGAGTCCAGCCTAATGGACTTTGGTTTTTAAATCCACATGGAGATCAATTAACGAGGCCTTACTTTGCAGCAGGGATTAGAATATACACATACAACTTTTCAAGCCAATTGGTCCAAGCCATTTAATGTCATATTCTACTGGAAAACCTGTCCAAGGAACTCAGAACATAAAATGCAAAATATTTATTTATATTACAGATACTTGGAAAAAAAGGACTAGTAAAGTGAATCCTCCATGAAGACTGGGAGAGAAATTTTATGTGAGTTTTTTGGATCCACAAGCACATAAGGAAGTTTAGTTCCTCACCCCTGAATGTTCATGCCACCCACTTTAAATTATGATCACTGAATTTATTGATTATATATTTGTGCATTTTGGCAATGATACAGTTTAAGAAGAGGTGAGAAGGGGTAAAAACACACAGCAGCTGATGCAAGAATGTGACAAACAGCTGAATGAAGTAGGTATTAGTGAAGAAGTGGAAGGAACTGAGAGAAATGGCTTCAATATATTATTAGAGGTGTTTTGTTTTACTTATTCCATTATTTCACATTATTAGATGCATTTGATATTTTCCCACTCTCTCGCTAAGTATATATCCACTTAATAATTAAGCCACCACTTTTTAAGTTTATCCAGTGTCTCCAACAAGTTTTCAATTTATTCCACTTGATAAATTGGGGGTTTTTTTCCTACATCTGCTTCTTCCCATTCTGTTTACACTTTTCTAAAAAAAATGCTTTGGATTTGAACATATTTAAGTGTTCTTTTAGTTTATATGAATGATTTAAAATCATTTTGACGCACTATTGAGAACACTTAAATTTGTTGTAGCTATACTTTAATTCCTCTCTTCATTGTTTGTTAACACCATAAAACAGTGTTTGACAGAAAAGAATATGATTTGATTTACATTTACTGCTGATGTCTTCCTAATAACCACATTGTTTACTGTTTACTTACTTAACATCATTTCAAGAATTGTCATGGTCCAAAGGGTGGTTTTTTCTAATAGAGTGAAGTTTTTCAGTGTATCTAATATCCAGGTTGTGTCTGAAAAAATCTGTGTCAAGCAGTTTGAAGTGAAAATCAAACACAAATTTGTTGTTCTCATACTAGGCTAAACATTTTTGAAAAAATGGGACATACTAAAAAAGTAAAAAAACCCCAAAAAACCAACCAAGTGGCCAATTAGATAGAATCTTTAAAATAAATAGAAAAAAAGTCAATTTTAAAAGCAGTCACACTTAGATTCTACTATTATGACATGGAAAAAGAGTAACACATTCCTTGGATGAGCACTCATCATATTCCCTCTTTCCTGTGAAAAGGAAAGCAGTTTGCCAAAACCTCTGGAATGAACACTATGAAAAGGGGAAATATTCCTATTCTCCATGTCGAAGAGCAATGGAATCTCAATGAAATAGCAGCAGATTGTACCCAGTCCAGGCTGGGGGCTGAGCTATCTTAAAAAACACGTTCATGGCAAGAACAGGGCTGCTGCCTTCTGCATCAGGCCCTTAATCTTTTCTTTGGTTGACGCAAGTAGAATCAGGATCAGCTGATTAATTCCTGCTACACCACTTAATTTACTATCTCCCAGGCTTTCTAAAGAACAATTGGCTTTGTCCTCCCTCTTCTCAGTTTAGCCTGAGGTCTGTGGGCTTTATTTTGCTTGAAATCACACTGTGGATCTGAGCAATTGCCTGTATTATTGGCAGGTTTATTTCTAACATGTCAAACTGAAGAGGGTTCTGTTAAAAGTCAATGTTTTATGACTCCCCCATGGTATTGAAGACACGGAGGCAGGCTGAGAACAGAGCAGCATAACAGTTTTACCATGAGGAAGGTAAGATGCAGTTGTCCCTACATCCCACTCACCACAGGAGCTGCACTCTTCCAAGGGAACCAGAAGTCTGGAGTCTTTGAAGACTCTGTCACTTCCAGTCTTGTATGTCAGAAAGCCAAGGACTGGACACTGAAGACTGAAGACTGAGACGTGAGCTAAGAAACATCCAGCCTAACTAATTCTATGCGTTTAGTTATTTAGGAGAGCTCTGCAGAATATTCTGGAGCCAACCGAAATGCTGCCTGTAGGAATAGAAGTTGATGCTTAAATGGATCCATGGACATTCTGCTCATTATGTGCAGTTCTGAATGGTAAATAAGGCACATAGAGCTATGTGTGACTGCTACACCTTCCTTTCATATATCAGTATAGATATAAATGATCCTTTATCTGGACTGCTCCCTAAATTACATTCAAATACCCAAGACCAGCTATGCTGGATGCAGAAGCACCACAATATCACTGAATTCCTACAGAATTAGTAACAAGAGGAGATGTAACTTATTACTATAAGGTACTCATGTATACTGGAATTTAAAAATTTCCTAAACATCACTGAGCTGTTTCATCCTTCAGTAAATGAACTATTAGATTAATTCTTGATGTCACTGCTGAATCAGCCAAAAAAATCTGAATCACATCTAGGTCGTGGACTCAAACAAGAATAACACTTTGGAAAGACTATATTTTTAAAATTATATATGTTCAGAATTAGGGAAGAAAAGCTTTGATTAAAAAGCTTTTAAAACAAACATAACTGAAAAAAAGCTTTTTAAAAATCATTATATGCCTCCATATTAAAATGCTTATTTGAGGTTTCCTCTGCCAGTTACTATTGTCAAAATATACAGCAGTAGTTAATAAGACAAGACTAGGCTTAACTATTGGCTTTCATAATAAAACATGAAGATAAAAATGAGGCTTGGTGTAATTTATAAGAGAGAAAATGATGTACTAAAAGCAAGACACTAAATCAATTTTAAACACCAAACACAATTTATGTCTGACTTTAAAACTCATCCTCCAAACATTAATCTAGACAAAGGCCAGAAACTGAATGAGGCATAATTTGTGAAACTGATACCTTTCATCATAACCTTTAGCTGAAAAGGTCATTAGATATATTATATCTAAGTGAGCAGCTTATCCCTGCTTCATTACTGATAATTAAGGCAAGTAATATTTTCTTGACAGTAATGTGTCCAGTAAGAGATATCGGCTAGTTTGCATAAACCAGACATTAATTACCAGAGTAGTATCGGAGATAAAAAAAATTAAGTAACTGTGTAACATAATTTCATTATTTTTTCTTCATTTCCTTAAAGAATTAGCAGGCTCAGAAACATAATGAGCATATTAAGAAATCCATTTTCAAGCATTTATTAAAATCCTTATTACACATTACACAAATATATTTTTGCACTTACACAAACAGAAATGAAAGCATCTTGAAACACACACATTATTTAGATGTTTTGTCATCTTGCTTTACAGAGCAACATTCAACGGGCGAAGTGCAGTTATCAAATAACAGGTTCATATTTGGACTTCATTTCAAATGTTAAGGCTTTCATATAGATGCAATCACAAATGAGTCCAAGACCTCTGATCTGCAACTTCAACTCATGTAAAGGCTGTTTCACCTCATTTGCATAAATGGTAGTTTTGCTGCTAAACAGAACAGCCTATGGATCAAGTATCCATGTGAGAATGACAAAGTTGTCCCTCAAATCATTACCTGTTTAACAGTTTTCATTTCTCAGTAGAAACAACTCTCAACGGTTTTCAAAGCTATAATGCACAGTGTTTAACAAATAGAAGAAAGAAAGATTAATTACCTGTAATGGTTCACTCTCAAGGTATGTTATCTACCAAACTGCACTCTATGAAAACCTAGACAAATGTTATCCAGAGAGATTTTACCCCTTAGTCATAACACAATCCATATTGCTGCTGTCATTGCATGCCCTGCAGAAGCCATAAAAGTGGTACCTTATCCTTTTCTCCCTTGAATTCCTCTCCCCATGAGCATTTGCATTATGGGAGCTTCAAGCAGCATTTCTCACAAAGCATCATTAATTTAGAGAAGAGTCCAAGGGTCCCTTGTTGGACAGGAACTGTTATAAAACCTGCTCCCTGCCAGACGGAAAGAAGCTATGTGGTGGTCTCAAAAGAACATTCCCTGAACTTTCTGGGGAAAAGATACCCCATGATCAAAGGTACAAAGAAGATGGGTGGGAAGGAATAGGAGAAAGGCTGTCACAGATATCAACTGTGATTCCCTGGAGCTTGAATGGACATATTCAGAACCAACCAGAGGAGCACTTCTTCTCATGTTATTTGTGCACATTATTCTGAAACAGTTAATGCATTAAGTTGACTGACAATGTGTTATCACCACGATCATTTGTCAGACACAGACCTTAAGTACTGGAAACTTAATTGAAAGATCAGTTTTGTGATAACCACCTCATGAGAAATCAGCATGAAAGCTAAATTAAGGCAAAATGGGTGAATATCTGGAAAAGACCAAGAAATCTTCCAGCAGTAATTGAAACCATTAAAATTCTGATCTAGTCTATTTTTGAAGTTTGTGTTATGAAAAATGACCATTTTGCATCAGGACACAAAATCATTACTTGAGTTAAAGGAAATGTAAGGAAAGTGAGGGTAAAATAATGACCATGCCTGTATATGCTGTCCCCCTCACCCCTGAGGCAGGACCATCTGCAGTTGTAATGAATGTTTCTTCCTCCTTCCCCAGGGCAAAGACCAAAAAATAGTAGTGAGATAAAGTTGTGTGAACTTGCAGGGCACTTGTGAGTTGTAACTCCCTGCTGCAGCTCTGTAGTTATATGAGACCACATGCCATAACAGCCACAGCATCATTACGGCACAGAAAGCCGTGAATCTCAGTCTCTGGGAGTACCACTCAGTCTCCCATACAGTTCAGGTTCTGGGCACAGCCTAATTAAAGGTCCAACAGAAAAGTAACCAAAGTGATTTTATTTAAAGAGGAAATTCACTTAACCTGGAAATATTGTCACTTCAAGCCAAAATAAACCTACCGATGCTCTTGCTGAAAATTGGCTACATTCAGCTGTGCAATCCTGCCAGACTTGCTTGGGACAGCAGTATCCAAAATTGCATTTTCCATGGCAGATGGCCAGAATATTTTTGCCTTTTCTTTTGAATCAATACCTAGTCATGGCCTGGTTACCTGTGGGCCACAGGCACGAACCACCACAGGGAGTGACCATCAAACAGCAGGAACTGAAACAAAGCCCACACCACTATTTGCTCTAACATTGAACACTTCAAAAGAACTTTAACATCCCAAGGACCAGAAATCGAAACAGAAGTGACCACAAATGTTAATATACTATTTTAACATCGCCTTTGATGGAAAATCTCCTCATTCTTTCCAGTTTCTTGGGTAGAACAAGTGACAGCAATCATTGGCACCTGGCAGATATAACAACTGATGTTACTTTTACTCTAAATAACCTGAATTCAGGCCTGAAGAAGTTGCTGATTAGCCTACAGACTCTTTCTAAATTAGACCTAACATGAGAACAGTACTGCTGAGCTAGTGACATGTAAAACATTGCTCATTGGTGTCAGCATTTGTAGGATTATGGCATATGATACTGCAGATGGCTATTTATTTATAAAGTGTAGCACTGTTTCAGTAATGAATTATTCATATGTGGCATAATATTGACAAAAATTTCCTGCATGCATATCCTGAAACATTTGCTGTTTTCAGTGCTATTACAAATAATGGCTTCATCCATCTGGTTTTACTCTGCATTTTGGTTAAAAATGATCTGAGTAAAAACATAAACCAATCTTTTTTAGACCATTCAGAGAATCAGTATGCTTTAATGGGTAATCACATTAAAAAATTATTAATATCTGCTATAAACCAGCAAAGGAATTGTTTTCTTAACTGTTATTTCCCATTTTTGCAATAGATAAGTTTTCTGAGAGTAAATTTCAAATCTTTGACTTTACAAGTTCTAGCTGTAATTTGATTGTGGGATCTGTATTTTCCTTTTTGATAGAAGAGTGAAACTGAGGTTCAAATTACTAAAAAATTCATTCAATTTATAAACAAAGTTACTCAAATCTTTTCAAAATACAGAAAACTACAAAAAAATACAAAGTCTAGGTTTTCTATCCCACTGAATATACACTGAATATACAACATACAGTGAAATGCATTTTTGTATGAATTTCACTGTGAACATTGATTAACCTCTTCTAAGTAAATTTTATCACTGTCATTGACATAACAATGCAAATGTAAGTAATTTTCATTTAAATATCAAGTCCACAAGAAACTGCTAATTATAAACTGACTCTCAAAAAGTTCTGAATCTGGTCTGCTTAATGAAATTAATAAATTTTTTTTGTAATGTATACAGATTGCTCATTTTTTATCCTGATAATGTGCTTAATGTGATAATTTCATATTATTCCAGCAGACTGAGTAACTTGTTATTTTTACTAATATTTCATTGTCCCTACTTTCCATCTATTATTTTTTAATTTGGCAGTTACCATGACACTTATTTTTCTAAGAGTGTCAGTAATAGACATAACAGAATATTTTTTCAAATAAGAAATGTAATGTCAGAAACTTTGAGAACCTCACTGTAGATCAAAGGTGTAAACTTATGCTGACAACTCTTCCTAATAAGCCTTTGCTTTTCATAACTTGCCTCAGTTTAAGAGTAAAAAATTATCATTTAGTCCTTAAAATGCTATCGCCACATCTTCAGCCTCTCAAATCTGAATTCAGAAAGGGCAAAATCCAAATTTAATTTATTAACAAACTGGGGAAAAAGCTCCCAAATCCAGCCACTGTTGGCAGTTATAAAACTAAATCTGCAGTAGCATAATTATTTTAGTGTTAATTTGACTGGAAAATAGATTGAACTACTCTGGATGACTGTACAAAGAATGGCAACAGATGGAATCAGATTTTGTTTTTAAAAATATTGTAAGAAAGGCACATTATTTTCTCTCTCGATTGTTCAGTTAAAACATTAGGCTTAAGATGTGTTTTGAACACCTGGGAACAATGTACAGACTCCTTGAGGATGTTTAGAGTGGGTTTCTTCCAATAGTACGAGCATGAATGTGTACTCCTTGTGTCCCACACTTTCCCCTGTGACAGACATGGAGCAGTAGAGGGACCACTACAAACCCAACAGCTTTTCAGCAGTTTTAGGCCATGTACGTGAAAACCACATTTTTATTTCAGGTTTTGACAAATGGAAAAATCATGTTTAAAATTCTGACATCAAAACCCGCAATTTCATGCTTCATCTATACAACATCCCTTTAGATGTAAATACACAGGAAAGTAAACACCATTTAAATTTTTTCCGCTTAAGTTCAGCATTTTCTCATATTAATTATCTAGAGAAAAAAATCCAGGCAAAAATTGCAATAGCTCTTTAGAAATGAAGAACTTTGGACCTACATTCCATATTCACAGTATTCATTACACACTTGCAGCTTTGTCATCTACATTACCTTATTATGTATTTCTTCTTAGGCATACAAAATTTTAATAAATAGCAATATTACAGTAAAACATTGAATCAGCTAAACTTCTTAATTTACAACAGTGACTGATACCAAATGGGAGCACATCCTGACAAGAAGCCTGTCTGACCTGTGAAACTAATTTCCTTGATGCACCACTCAAAAATGAATTTGTGTCAAACAAAAAGCAAAGTTATTCCTGAGTAATACAAATTTTTACTATATTTCAGCATTTTTAACAGTTTCTGAAATGCTGCTCCAAAAAACCAAAAATTGTTTTTAACTATGCTAGCAAGTACAGCTGATAAGATGAATGAATAAACAAAAGATAAACCAAATAAATAAAGTTTATCTGATTTAGTGAAGATGCACACAAGATGATAAAGCAAGACTTTGTGAATATCATGAATATTTTCCTGTATAAATTTCTCACACAACTTAACTTCAATTTCTGCATTTCAGTAACAAGTTACAAAGGTCTAACTAACAGCATTTTTACTCCTGCCCATATGATTAGAATCTTATTTTAGGAAAGTCAGAAATCTCTCTTCAATTATAGAAGAAAATTCAAAGAAGAAAAAAATCAAGACATAATCTAATCCAAATCTCTGATACTTCTGAGATCAATATGAAGAATCCAACTTCATACATGGATCTGATCATGGAGGTAGCAAATTTGTTTTATCTTAGAAAACCATTAAAAATATGGGTTATTTACGGGATAATTTATTCCTGGCCTGTTCTTGGGATAGACAGTTCTGAATGGGAGAATTTCTGTTACTTTTGCTGTTTACTTCCTACACTGCAGATTAAAAAAATAGGGAAGGAATCAGCACAGAATTCAATATGGGAATTTCTTGTTCACTTGATGTGTAATTGAAAAATGGCAATTTTTATGAATGCAGGCTCCAAACTCAACTAGTTTAGTATGAGCATTAATGCCTGAGCTTCTTTTTTTCAGGAAAAGGTTACAAAAGTCCACTTGTTTAACGCAAAACCATGGCTACTACATAAGCTTAGTCAACTTCTTTTCTACAACATTTTGTGAGGCTGTGCAATAACACTCGTGTGGAACAGCTGCACTGACACAATGGGCTGCAGACGTTTTTACTGTCCTAATAATCCACATATTAAAGAGTTCCTAAATACTCATTGATGCGACAGACCATAACAACTCCCTTGGAGCTGCTTCAGTTTATCAGGTCAGTGATCTGCATACTGAGGATTCCCCAGGTACACATTGACAGGTAGCATCTCATATACACTTGTACTAAAATAATAATTGCTTCAAAGGAACTGTTAAATCCCAGTCGCAAGCACAAATTAATTTAAAACCACTGAGACAGCACTTTGTTTTTTCTACAGATCTGACAAATCTGGACAAATTTACTAGACAAACCAAGACATCTGAGCAGAACAAGCATCCTCAAATGTTATGGCTATTTGCATCATCTTAAAAATACCACCCACCTTGTCTTCAATGAATTACAATCACTGACTTTCTGCTAGGCAAGGGTGACCTAAAAACTGTCCTTGTCACTGTCAAAAAAAAAAAAAATTAAAAACCTATTATAGAGTTAATAACCTTAATTGAAGACCTAATTTATTGTTGCCCATGTCCTCACTTTCTTTCTCTGTGTTGTGTTTTCTTCTGTCCTCAACTCTTTACTACAAATCACCGAACCCCTTATTTTTCCTTTCTCTTTTCTTCCATACCTCAACAATGTCAGCCTTGTCAGCCCAGATCCCTTTAATTTCTTACGCTGTTATCTCTCACTAAATTTATGCTCCACAGATTAGAGGAAAAACTAGTACAGCCTAGAAACCTTTTCACCCAAAAGAACCTTTAGTGACTTAGCTGCTCCCACCCACTGCATGGCGCAGTGACAAATGTCACACTCTAGACAACTTTCTGCCTTTATCTGAGTTTCAGACAAAGCTGAGCATGAAAGTGCTCATGCAAGCTACCAAAGAGAGTGAATGACTGTGTGGAAACTGCGTACAGTCAGAACACAGCTCCTCTAAAGGCAGAAGTCCAGAGGAACAGGCTGATCCACAGTGCTGAACTAGAATACCTTGGAATCCATGCCCAAGACGAACTTCAGCCTGGTAATGCAATCCTCTGCCACTTGGTACAGGCAGCTGTGTGGAATTCTTCAGGGCTCAGTCTGATATTCCTGCTAGCTCTTATATCATTTGCTCCACAGGGCTCTGACATCATATACTTCAAGTGTTATTTATAGTCCAATCAAGACACAAATCAACTGCATTGCTTGTTTATGTCACTTGCTTTTTATGAGTAATTTATGTTATGGCTACCAGGACACATAGGTCCAGCTGACACTGGCTGTTGTGCGTTTGGGAAAACATTCTTCATGAAAACTGTACTTCCAAATCAGATGAGACCTCAATCAAATTTACATTAACAGTCAGGGTAGATGCAGTATTCTTGCATAGATTTCAACAGCTCACAGCTGATAGTCAAAACAAGAAACCAAAACAAGAAATGGAAGCATCAAAAATCCCTGAACAGATCCATGACATATAAAACTGGCTGTGATTTAATTAAAGAGATAATATGATAGCTCACAATAATGTAACACTAGTACTTAGACACTGTAAACTCAGATTGTGACAGTTCATTTCTCAAAAGTTAAATAGCATCATAAAAATGAAAAAGAAAGCAATATTTCTTCCCATAGAACACCCCAATAGGTAACTTTACTTCTTGGTCTGTGTATTTTGTTTCCATTGCCAAGACCTAAATTATCTCTCTGAAATCTTTTTCTTTATCATCTTGATGAATCCAGACATATTCTAAACATTACTGCAAAGATTATTTTTCTAGTCGAGTGCTTTGCTTAGGAACACCAATGTCATTCTAGCCCTCCATTTTCCCATTTTTTTACTGCTGACATAAACACAAACCACCTATCTCAATTTTCAAGGTCCTTGCAATTTAACATCACTTTCAATACCTTAAACAGCAGTGTATTTACTCTCTATCTGTGAAATCGACTTCTTTTCTCTTCTTAGGTTTGGGATGCTTTGCATATGAAAATTCACAAAATGTCTAAATTAGAATCTTTCAAAAATTTCCTCCTCTATCAAAAGCTCTTCCCTCATAGAAAATATATGCTGAACCAATCTAAGACTTAGGCTATGTTGATGAAATCCTAACACAGCAAGTCACTGACTTTTGTCTGCTTAAGAAGGTAAGGACTGGCACTGTTAGCTTGAAAAGCTCTCCCAGCCTCCTCCTAGTGAAGCTGTAGAATACTATTCTTGATGCAGCCGAAGAACTGGAGGTAGGGTCAGGGTGTGTGTATGTGTGTGTGTAACTCTCTCCACAGTACAATTAATTTTCTTTGCACTGTCTCACCTGTAGTAGCAAACAGGGTCAAATGACACAACTTGTAGAACTCTTCTCCAGCTTTCTCTCCTGATCTTGACTTTATTTCCCTTTTCTTCCTCTCTTTGCAAAAGAAACAGGAGAAAATGCAAGGGTTTTCCTCTTCCTGTACATCTCAGTTGCATAAGAAGTTTTTGATTGTTGCAGAACTTGGCAAAGATGAAGAAGGCAACCATATAAAAGAAAAAGATTGAAGGTTCCTGAGGGGGTGCTGGAGGAGGAGGTAGTCTAAAGTAAATGGCATTTTATAAGAAAGGGAGAGAGAGAGAAACTGAAAGAGTTACATCAGGAGCAAGATTTTGTCCAGCTAAGACATGTAGGGTTTGATGATAGACTTTGGAGAACAACTGAACCTGGTTCATTCAACAGAGGAGCAGATCACCTTTCCAACTGATGAGAAGGAACTTCATTGCAAAGGAAAAAAGGGAGTACTTTAGCAGTGAGATGTGTTCATCATTTGTGCTGTTATTTGGAGCCTGCCATGGCTGGGATACCAAAACCCTGAACCTTTCTGCAAGAAAGATGGAGCAAATGGGGACAGAGATCTGCAACCAGCTGTTTTTCTTGTGACCTCTATTCAGCCAAGTGACTCATAGCCCTTTTGCTTTTATGAAACACCCCAGTCCAGGTCCTGCAGACTGTGGCATTCAGCAGACCACCACTTCACAGGCAGTGTCCCCATCCAGAGCTCACCGGCTCCACATTAAATAGAAACACCCAGTATATTCCATGTGTGTGTCTATGACTGAAGAACAGAGCTTCAAAAATGCCAGTAACTGCTTTTAGAATGGAACTGCCTGAGTACATGAAACTAGGTTTGCACACCTGGTACCTGCTGTCATTTACAGGACACTGTGTACTGCCTGGTATGTTTTGATGGAATGAGAGAATGGAAAGCCAGACCCTCAACTACCCATGCTCCCAGTCTGAAACCTATCTTGGTGAAGGTGTGGTCTTATGACAACTTTGTCCATCCTTGCTCTAATACATTTGAGAGCCCAGACATCAGAAAGCACACCTTGACTGTTCACCCTTGGGTCTAAGGTCTCCTGCACAGCCCAAGCTGCAGCATGACAGGCAGTATCTTGATTGTTCCTCATCAGTCAGCCTTTTGTGTCCTGAGAAGGACGTATGCTAATTCAAATGAACAATTGCCACTTGCCAGTACATTGGGAAAAACTTCTGGAACTATGACAAGTCCAACAACAATAGTCTTGACTCACTATGGAATGGATGTGTCTCTGATGACACATAGAAGCAGATGTCCTGTGTATCAAAAGACAGCAAATATACTCTTTAAAAATGAGGACAGAGATACTACAATCATCATTCTGGATCTGAACTTGCCAATGAACCATAAATTCAAGGTGGGTGGACCAACATACTTTCTTGTTGTGGACAGAGAGACCTTCACAGGAAGACTCCTTGTCTCTTAGGTGTTTCCTGACTCTCACTGACAATGGGTTTGTGTTCTTCTGAAGCAGTTTTATGGAGCCAGGGTGCCTAAACATTACAGGACACGGGCACTGTGTAACAGCAGAAAGACAAAACAAACTAAGTAAGTAATGGTGACAGTGTCCGTAAGTCATCTGTTTTACACAGTCTGCAGCAAGGTTTGATAGTACTAAGTAGACCTATCTCCAAAATAAGTGTTAAAGCAGCACAAGACTGAAGGTGAACAATCCAGAAATAAGAAATTGTTCATGGACTTGTGCTGAAAGGAGGAAAGGCAGCATGATGGAACACCTGAATCACTAGTAGTATCAATAAAAGTGGTTGGATTGATATGTTTTTTCTGTTCTGTGTGATTGAAGCCAGTTCTTTGAATATTCATGAGGAACAGGTTTCAGTCTGTGCAAAAGCTTTTTTGTGTCTTTGTCTTCGTGGGCTCTGTGAAGAATCAAAGACATCTAAGTATAAGCTTAGAATTTTTAATGTTATGTGGAACTTTCACCAACAGTGTAGCTGAATGAAACAATTCATCAGACAGTAGTTTTCCAACCAGAGATTGCATTTCTTTTGGCAAATCAACAGTATTAAGTCACAAGGACTCTCTGTTGCCAAGGAATTCAGAAAAGAGTCAGTGGCAGTGCCCACAGCATTTGAAGCAGCTTGATTTGAAGTTCTGCTTGTCAGCTGAACTTCCATCCCAGAGGACAGAGAATCCTCCTTTGAATCTCTAGGACATAAGACTGACTATCAGGCTTTCTTTTGTTAATGAGTTCATATTAATAGCTAGCCAAGAGTTTTGTTACTAATCAAGTGCAGCAGTAAAGAAGCTAAGGCACTAATCCAGCTGCTGAAGGCATTCCAATATTTGGTGTCTTTGTCGGAATCACAGAATCATGGAATGCTTTGGGTTGGAAGGGACTTCTGGAGAGGATCTAGTCCAGTCTCCAAGAAGAGGAAGATCTTCCTATCATGGTTTTTAAAACAAAGATGAGGAAGGCGGGAGGTGAAGAGGAATATGGGATGAATGGGAACATCAGTCAAAAAGCAGTGATCACAACTCAAAGAGATAAACAGCATTATATAACAGATACACATCCCAACTGCTGCCCATGTGGCCTGATTTAGCCCTTTACATTCAGTTATATTTACTCCATTTTTACAGAGTTTGAAACTGTATGGAAAGTACATCCCAACATTAAAACCTGTAGTAAGAATGTTGCTAATTAAGTGTTTTCCAGTAGCTCTTTTGATGAAGACGTAAGGTCTTTCGTCAATTGAAAGTCTGAATTGACACTTTCCAAACATCTGCCATATCTCAGGAATTGCATTTATGTGTGGTTTATGCAGTGTTTTTAAAAGGATTGATGATGCTTAAAGCTTTATCAATGAAATAGAGAGCATTACTTATTGTCTTTTATAAAACTACTATTTTTTGGAAGAATTTTAAAGTCTCTTCTGGTTTCAGTCTCTGAAAGAAATAATTTCAATAGGATTTAAAAGTTATGCTTCTGTAATACAAAGGCACTGTAATGATCTCTTATTACTTCTATAATAACAAAGGTGTTATGAACCACCACACTGTAGGTATGGAAATTGATGAGGAAGCCTTTCTTGAATTACACACCAGATTTACAAATAACTGCATTTTCATCCTAAAATGTAATGTTCAATGGCATTGCACATAAGTACATTTAGAGATCCTAAGGTTAGAACTAGTTGGTGATAAGGGCATAACTGGGTGTGAGAAGACAACAGTAATAAATTTCAGTGTACAATTAGATTGACAAAATCATTAAAAATCTATGTGTTGAATATTTTTAAAAGATTGCTGGTTATCTTAAAAATGATATAATATTTTTCATTTACTTTTAACTGTTGATGAATTTGCAGACCCCAACAATTCAAATCCCTCTCCCTTAATTCCTTCGACAGTGCAGTGGTAACAGGATGGAACACATCTGCCCTGTCCAAACCCCTTTAATATTGCTTTATAGACAAAAAAAACCAGTATTGTATTTAATATGCAATAGCAGAGTCTTGAGAAAGATCTCATTTTTGTATGACAAATGTTCATTCTGATGTGGACAAGAACTATTATACATGAGGAAGGTCATTATGCCAAGTCATAGCCTAAAGCTTTGATGTCACACAGGAGAGAACACACAAGAAAATCTCAAATCCAGACTAAGAATTTAAGAAGTTATTTTTTAAGAAGTCATGGTTAATACCAAAGGAAACAAAAAAAGTGTTCTGGAACCATCCAGAAACCAAACAGCTACCCCAAATGAGGGGAACATGTCAAGGCAATAAGATGCAAACAGCTGTGGGTAGGTGGGTGCTCTGTTTGGGCTCTGAGATGGTGACACTGCTCTCTGTCCCCAAGACAGCTGGTTTAGAGCAACCAGCACCTACACAGGGCACTGTGTTGTGCCACAGAGGCACACTGAAAAGAAAAAGAATCAGAACAAAATCAATTAAAACAAATAAATGAACAAATACGGAAAGCAGGACATAAATTATGGGTAGATTTAGTATACTGCTAGTGTAACAAGTGAACTGAGCATGGCTGTGTGGCTGAGTTATTCTTTCCTGCCTTCAGAGCAGCTGGTTACTAAGATTAATGATTTATATATTCAAAAGGGTGCTGATTCTTCTGCACTTGTTGGCTGGAAATGCTGCAGAAAGCATGACACCCATATTATTTAGCTTCCTCTCCACAACTAAAATATATATATGTACAACATTCAGCTGTCAAGCATTTCAAAAGATTGCTAATTCAGTTTGAACTTAATCTGCTGAATGAAAATACTTTAAAAAATGTATTTCAGTTTTAAGGAGAAAAGTATGACTTGTGTGAGACAGAAAATTAGGCTGATAGTCATGCCTTTATGAGTGTGCCACTGCCACTCCCCTTTTCAGCAACAGGAATGGGCTGTACTTATTTGAAAGGACGATTTGCCTCGGGATCTTTGTACTTCTGTTAAAATACAAAAATAACAGCAAAAACATGCTGTTACACAAACCAGTGAGAAATCAAAACATATCTCAGAGTGCAATTCTTCAGTGTTTTCTAACTGCATTATCACAGAATCATAGAATATCTTGAGTTGGAAGGAACCTATTTATCCAAACAGTGCATCTTTTAACTATGGAAACTATAGAAGAAAACTACAAAGAACTTTACTACTCTAACAATTTAGAAATCTTGCATTTGAAAAATTAATTATATGTGATGAAGAATTAGTGATACACATCACTAATGAAAAGCAGCACTCTTGACACAGGCTGTTACTTAAAATATTATGATAAAAGCGAACTCATACAAAAAGGACAATACTTAGCAAAAAGGAATCCTAGAAAGTTTTTTATTCTGAAGATAATTTGAATAACCTTACCCAGAAATAAAAAGTCTGTTTTGTCAGATCATATTTGTACAGACAGGTTTTTAAACCAGTAACTATACACAACATGAATAAATTAACGATTTGGAAAAAAATTAAAAGATTTCTTCTATGACAGATGATTTTGCTTTTTCATTCTTTCTCAGGCTCTGTGTAATCCAAATGCTCCAAGCGGGTGTAAGTTTTGGTAATGGTCAACAGAGTAACAGGTACTTTGTCTGATGTTTGACCAGCACTACTGGTCTAATAATACCATAATGTTCTAAAAACCAATAATTTCTGTTTCAAATCCCTCTTGAATTTTTATCTCCTATACATCCAATGTTGCCCTGGTTCACCTCAAAGAAAGAGTTTTGATGAAACAAAGATCACAAAATGCTTCACGAGACCAAAATGCTTTGGTTAGGAGAAAGCACCAACCCCGCATCTGCAAACAAGGAAGTCTAGGGAAAAAAATAATCTCTGCCTATACATGCTTGGCTAAAAGTCTCCTGACACAAATAAAAGGATCCTCCCCAACATATGGAGGAGCTGCTATGCCCTTCCGGGGATGGTCTGTAGCTATGTTCACCTCAGGCACGCCAAGGAGAGGTGAATTGTCAAATGCAATTTCAATCATGGGGTGGTTTGGTTGAGGCAGATTAGTTGTACGCAATCATGATAGATAGTTTATCCCAGCCCCAAACTGCCGCTTGGGAAATCTTGCACGCAAACGAACAGAAACTCAGTCATTATTAGTGTCAAGAAGGTACACAGAGGCAAAATTTGGTTGGCAGCCAGGCAAGATGAATCAAGGCGAAAAAGTGACCAATTGCATGTTCAAAATGGAAACTGATAGGCATGTTGTAGTTTGGAAGGATTTTAAACACCAGAAAAAGTCATACATTATTAATTATTCAGAGATAAATATTTAAAAAGTCTTGCTCTATGGAGAAATACAATTTTTAAGTCAATGTAAATTACATGTATAGTGTCCTAATTTTAGGCTTCTTTATCCCAGAAGCTTCACTATGACAGTTCAGAGCATTTCTTATTATATAACTTTAAATACTCCCATTCAGAAAGAATACTGCAAATTAGGAAATTATCTACCAAATAAACATTTTAAAAACAAGTAAAAGGTGTAATAGTTTTGCAGAATTACTTGTAAGCAAAGCAACCACTTGTGCCCCTCACAGTGGAGTATAATGCTCATATTTATCACCTTTACTTTTCCAAAGGTACCTAAATATTTAATGAACTAAACAGTGGAATCCACCTGTGTGAGCAATCACAATCCTTGGTTCTCTAAATAAATAGCAAAAAATTGCTAAAAGAGAATGTCCTCAAGTTTCATTGCCTGAAGTGATATGCTCTGACAAATCTAACAGCTCTTTCTGTGTCATTCCTAATGCACTTGTCACTCAGTATTATCCATTCTCATTAATGACAATGGGAAAGTTTATCTTGGGAACACGTTTTAAATCATCCACTCTTTACAATAGGACCATGAAATCTCTTACAAAACATGAGGCGGGAACTACTCTGACAACAAAACCCCTTCCTGGCAGCTTTACTCTTAATTCCTGTTCAAGGAATAATGTGTTTATCATACAACCATATGGAACAATATATTAGATGAAACTTGAAACAAGAATAGCTGGTTTGATTTTTCAAGATAGAAAGTGATTTAACAATATTTTTTTATGTTGGGAACATTAAATCTTTTACAAATGTAATTTTGTATGGAACCATACTTCCTCTTTTAAAAAAAAAGTTATAAACTGCTCATAACATAGTTTGAATACTAATAATGTCATAGAAACAGTGATACTGCTCACAATAAAAACAATCACTAAGGGACTATGCCTGGCTTTGTACAAATTCTACTTTATTTATAGATATTTTTACCAGAAGTCTAGACTGTATGCATAAAAATACTCCAGTTATGCATAATTTTCAGTAGTAAATACTCTGTTTTGATTATGACTTCTGAAAACTGATATCCTCCCTCTATAAGTGCTATGCATTTGCAACAGATGCAGTGAACTATTTACTTTACTTTGGATGCTCTTAATGTAAAAACTACAATATTCATTGCTTCCCTTTTCATCTTCTCATTTGTAACACCACCACCACCCTTCCATAAAAGCAGCAGTTAACATAAGTTACTTTCAAACGCATCTGACCGCAATAAGTGCCGATTTTTTGGATCAATTTGTAAAGTAACAACACAATTTCAGGATGAAAACCTGAGAAACAAAAAATAACGAAAACCAAAGAAGCTGCTAGAAAGTATTCCAGTTATTCCTATTTGTGTGAGCACAGACAGCTGCACTGAATGTGCAGGATAATATTGTCCTAAAGGATGCAAATACACACCAGGGTGTGGACGAACAAAAAAGGAGAAGCAGAAGTAGAAAAGACCATGGCACAAACAGAATTTTAGTTCAGACAGAGGAAAAAGTGCTTCTTATATAGAGATTATAGGTAATCCACTGACAAAATCCTTTCACTGTAACATTTCTACCTTAGAGCCTTTTTACTGTACTGACACAGTAAAAATTCTCCTTTGTAGGTTTAGGGACATTTCGGTAACCTGAATCTAATTTTCATGGCTTTTTCAAAGTCATAATGCCCTTTTCAGATCAATAAAAAATCAACACAGATGCACCTCCACCTCAAAACTGTCTTTTCCGTAACTGTGGCCTTGAAGGTTCCTAAAGTACCTCTTGTTTTTGTAGGACAGGCAGAACACAAAAAAGCCAGTTCTTTCCTTGTTTCCACAGGTTTTCAAAAACCATAACATAATAAGCCTGAAATTTTCAGGCTGTTGCTGAGGATTTTAGCAGGCAGTAGTGACTTGTCTTCTTATTCTGCAAAAACTCACTTTATTAATAGAAAAATTAGAAATAATGTGGCTTCCCATTTAACTAATGAGAAATGAAATATCTCACCAGTAATATCAAAATGTAAAAGAAACCTAAAAAGAATAAAACTTAAACAGGGCAGTAATAAAACAAATATATTTCAATACAGGGCTATTTAAAAGTAGGTGCTTTAATGATACAAAAATTAACATAATACATTTAAAGATTATATTAATTTAAGAAATGCCTCTTTAAACAACATATGAATTCCATTTAATTATAGAGCTCTTCAAAGCATCAGAAATCTCCTTTTAGTTACTTACTGAAATATCTGCACACATTCAATATTTATGCTGCCTTTCTCTCTATCCATTTTTAAACAGAATTAAAGGAGTAGCTAAAACTCTGCCAATAAAATGACAGGAAGGCTATTTTTAGTCTAGATGATGTAGACCAAGCATAAACAGCCCATGGCTATGCTACTATTGAGGATCAGATCTAAATACAAATACTAGATTTCCTTCTTATTAGTTCTTTTTTTTTTTTTTTTTAACAGCAACGAGAATTAGAAATTACATACTGGGTTGTATCTCTTAATAAATACTCATCCTAGAAGGAGAACCATTTTTCCCTTCATTATAGCAAAAAAAAAAAGCTGATGCAACTCCTGCCACACCACTTTCTGGTAGAAAAAGGTTTGTGAAAGCACATTTGAGGCAGTACAGGAAACCTGTAACCTGCCCAGAATTACAAAGCCTTACACCAAAAGGTGAGAAGTGTTGATTAGCAAGTTTATGGTGCTGCTTTCAGGGGCTTTAGATTGCAGACCAGAGACATATCTATCTCCAGAGACTATAGTGTTTATTGATTAAGCAATACATTACTAAGTCTTGAATAAATCAATGAGAGAAGAGATGAAACCAACGGATAACTGCACATAATAGAGAGCCCGAAAGAAAACGCTGCTCAGTTGTAACATCTGGCACCTCCAGTGGCCGGGGATGTGCTTATTCTATTAACATCACACACTGTATACCCAGATGGGTACAAGCTGGGGCTACACCTACAGGCAGACTTGCCTTGGTCAGCTCTTGTCATCTACTTGTGTGTTGGCTCATAAATAAAAGCAGCTAAGGGTGAATGTCCAAAACCTGAGCTACCTTGGACCAGTGCAATCCTTGACTGAAAACAAACACTCACAGACCCCAAGTGTATCTGCAAACTGCGCAGTTCCTCCCTGCTCCAGCTGCAAAGTCTGGAGCCAGCCCAGCTGAGGCAGGTCACTGAACAGCTCCTCACCAAACATGGGAAATGTTTTGCTCACAAACACACCAATATTCAAATGCCCAGCAGATAGTGTGGGTGTATCACAGAGACTTCAGAAATCCCCTCAAGAAATCCCCTCAGCTACCATGGCCAAATCCTCCACCTCAAACGTTTGCATGTGGGTCACACAAAGCCTGTCTTTCCCAGAAAAAGTCCGTGTACAGTGCCTTAGCAAAGATTACTAAAGATCTTCAAACTTTAACTATTGAGCAGCAAGGTTATTTTGAGAATAGCAAGCGCTGTTTTAGATGCAAGATGAAGTGGATTTCTCCCGTGTAGCAATGCTCACATCCTCCCACTTAGAAGTAGTAAACTGGTTGGTTTTCTTTATTTTCTGCTTTTACTTTTCAACAAGACTTAAGCAGACACTACTCAAAGATTACTGGTCTAATATGAGAAAAAAAACTAAGTCCATTTAGCAACTGTTTTGTAAACCTGAACTTAGGAACATCAGGGTGAATTCTCGAGTAATTTGTGCTATAACAAACTTCAAACAGGAAAAAAGTAGATGAAGAGTCCGTAGACCGTATTTTCGTAAGCTTAAAAATACAGTTTTTTCAAACCTTAAATACCTGAAATGAGGCATTTAAAGTGAACCATTTCCAGCAAGTGCTACCAGCTGTTTTCAGTCAAGCAGCCTATGACTGGTATAAGTTGGCACCCAAATTCCCTTTATTTATTTATGTATTTATGGACATCAATAAAAAGCTTTAATTATTGTACACTATACAATTATATGCTTACTTTCTTCAGAAGGAAGGAGGAAGCAGAACTGTTAATTGGTAATAGCGCTCATTCTGAAAGGGGCTAATATGGTGTCAGGGTTAAGCAGGCCAGAAACACCACTTTAACTGCAATAATAGTAATACATTATAATAATGATTTTCTTCTAGGAGACAGTTTCACTTGATATTTTCAAAAGCTATTGGTTTTCCACATCCAATAAGAAACTTTAAATTACATTATCTGTATGCGTAATACAGAATCCTTTGAGAACCATATGAAATATAATGAAGAAAAATCAAATTAAAAAAAAAATCAAAACCACTCAACTAAAACAACTGTGACAAAGAGAGCAGTAAAGACAGCATGACCAAAACCTAACTTTACTTACACCTTAGGCACTGTGGTCCTTACCCATTTTCCTTACGATAATCTACTTTTTGCACAATTCTCTTCGCCAGAAATATAAGAACAAAATGTACTCTGGAATTTAGTTGCAAATAATACCCCATAATTTAGCCAAAGCAAAAGAAGGATTTGCACAATGATTATGGAACATTTTTTCTTCAGCTACAGTACTTTGCAGTGTATGTATATTTTTTTCCTCCTGTCCCCTTTTGGCACTTTCATTAAGTCCTTCAGACTAAGAATAACAAGACTAGTTTGCTCTCAATGAAAATAATTAAAAAACCCAAGTTCCTATATGTTAACAGTTCAATAAAGGGTAATATTTTTTGTGAAACAGTAAAATAAATAGATCAGAAAAATGGTATGGAACAATTTCTGTACAGGTGAAAAATTAAAAGAAACTATAAATTTGTGGTTTCCTTATAGATTTATGTTCATCCAAAACCATTAATATTTTCAAAAGACTGGAAATGTTAACACTTAATCTTGAATTTCCAAAGTTACAATAAGACATTTGAAATTTGTTTATTACTAGTCATGGCAAATGCTTGGCAGCATTGTTCTGTTTACCTACAAAATGCCATTTTAACTCTTTACAAGTATTAGATGGGGCTATCTTCCAGTTTCCCAGTTCAGGGAGTACTTTGAATCACTTCCTACCTGAAGATCAATAACCAAAACCATAACAAACAGTACTGAGACAAGGAGACCCAGATGGAAGCACATCTTGCACATGGACACGTGAAATCCTCCTACTCTCACTCCTTTCACTAAGAGCCCTCAACTTCAGTGAGTGTCAGTAAGGTGTGGGTACAATGTAGACCTGTGGGTGAGAAAATCTAACTTCCTCTCAGCTTTCCTTTTTATTTTCCTGCATTTACAGGGATACAGAAGAACAGAGATCTGTTTTACCATGTTTTACCATGGCCTGATAGAATTTGTTATTCTTTGTAAAATGAGAACTTTATACAACTATAAAATATCCTAATTTTATTAACACTTGTGATACTTTAAAGAGCATTTAATGGAAGTGGCCCTCAGTTCCTGCTGAGAACTACAAGAAATATGGGGCTTAACTTTTTGCTTCTTAAAGACTCACCATCAATATCTTTCTAACTCATGCCCACAGACCTTTGTCTAAAAAATACTACTGCTTCAGTGAATAATATAATCCTTGTAGAGAAAGAGTTTTTTAATCTTTATCAACCAACATTTTTACAAAAGATGTCCTTATTCTACCTGTCTTCTAATAGTTAGAAAGTGGGAGTATGTCAACTACTTTACTTGTCTGGCAAATACAGGAAAAGTTGACCAATTTACTTACAGACTGAACAGGCCAAACCCTTTCATGCTGCAACACTGACCCTTAGCACAGATCCTGAGAATGAGCAGCCCATTACAATATGCACAAGTGACCTTTCATGGCATTCATGACTTTGTGGTGCATGTTCTTCCGTTGCAACAACACACAGCATAAATGTTTCTAAACACCAGAATTATTTGTTTAAGTTCTGTTGAAAGAGTTCTGTTTACTAACAAGAAACTGCAGAGGGAATGTATTACAAGGGTTAAAGTTTTAAAAAATTGAATAGAACTCTCATTCAATTCAATTCAATTCCAATACAACAGTGTAACATTACCCTGTTATACAACCCATAAAACAAAACTAATTCTTAAATAAATTTCAGGATATTACAAATCTTCCTTCCCATGAAACCTAAGAGTTAACAATATCTTCCTATATTTGCCTACAGACAAAAAATTAATAATTTAATTCACATTATACAGTAGTACACAATAAGGTGATCTTTTCAAATTAAACTCTTCCACATGTGCACAAGATACATGTCCTGAAATTCCATATACTGTCTAAAATTGATCACTTGATTTCAGTCCAGTGTACCATTAAGATTCAGAGGGTTTTTCTTTTCAAATAGGAGTACTCCAAGTATTGTTTCACCTCAAGTTATTATAATTTAAAAATACTCTCCCAAAACTTTAGCTAAATTGTACTGTCACAATTTTAAACACGTATATTTATTCAAAATTGTTTGAAAGAATGTAATACATTTTTGACAGGCAGTCTTTTACAATATTGAAATCAAATCCTTGATTTCATCAAACCCTTCATATTCTGTGCCTTATTCCTGGAAGGCTCATGCCAAAATGATTTAGTTTGATTTTCTTTAACAATGGTAGGTTGGCTTGACAGCATCTGACAAAACAATTCAGTGAAGTACACCATACCAGGTAAAGAGAACCTGAACTGGCTACTAGATGAAATAATGTAAAATGGAGCTTGGTATTATGACAGAATTAGTTCTGCAGGAGAATCTTTTTTGCAGTATTATTAATTTCAGATTAAGAAAATGTTAATAATATAATTATTAGTATTATAATTATTGTCTTTTGAACTAGTTTTAAATAATGCAGTGGTAATGTCTTTATTAATATCATAGGGAAAATGGACAGGAAAAATCAATGCATAGTTGGTTGTACTGGTATAAATTTCAGCTGAATTTTGTTCCAGTGTTTTACCTCTCTCAGTTGGAAAGTTTAGTTTTATATGAAGAATTCCCTGCTTGGAGTCCCCCAGCTTGAGTGGAACATCCAGTACCAGAGTTTGCCAGGTATGATGCATCTGAGGAGAAAGAGGTTTTCTATGCAAGCCCCAGGGGTAATTGTGTTCTCAAACACATGGGGATGAGAAAATTGAAGAAATGCACTTTCTGTAACACTTCAGAAAAGTTCTGTCTCGTCTCTGAACCAGGTATACCTGTGAAGTTTCATCCATGCTCCAGGCCCTGGGCAGCCAGGCAGCCACAAGTGCTGGCTTGGGAAAAGAAGGTTCCATTTTGAGGTTGTAAAGCTCTAACAGAGGGTCAAGTCTTGTAAGGGCACCAGTGCACAATCTCAAAATACAGAGTTGTTTTGTCTATATATGAAGATATATAGATCAGCATTGCAACATGCATCTTGTAGCATATATTAGCTTATTTTCCTTATTTTACTGAATGAGTGCTATAGAACTATCTCTTTACCTAAATTTATAATAAACCAGTGTTTTGCCTTTTGCCAGCTCCCAGGCTCACTGATTCTTTTTGTTAACAGTGGCCAAAAATAGTTCACTAATTCAAATGCATTTATTTACAAATTTACTCAACTTTAGAAACATCTGAGAATATAATCAAGATTAGGGTCAGCCATTAATGAAGACTGCCTCGAATTCTCTTGGAAAAACCTAAAAGAAGTGATGCTCTTATTGCCACTTTCTAATTCTCACTTCAGTATAGAGGTTGGTATGGCATGGCTGTGTATTTTAAATATATACTGATCCCATATGTGCTGGTGACAGGGTTGACTTGTTCCTCCAGAAGAAACAGCCTAAGACACAGTTTCTATACCTGTTCCTGATGAATAATTACTTAGGAAATGTTTGAAGGAGCCCATTTCTGGCACTCAGTGATGCTGCCATCTCCTGAGCCCCTTAGGACCAAACCTGTGCTATGTGGATACCACACTGAAGCACTGCAGACATCAGCTCTGACTTGGTCTCACCCACCTGTTTTGGTAAATAATCTCTAACAGCGCCTCTTGCACTTCCCTTTTGCAAATAAGAAGTTTACCACAGTGTAGTCTAACATAAGCAAAGAAAAGAGAGAGACTGAAAGGAAGACAAAGAAAGTCAGAAATATAGAGACTTCAGATGGAAGCTACCTAAGCCATATTTCCTGTTTTAAATGGCCTAAATCACCACCTTAGAGAGTTTTAGTCATCTTCCAATACCAACATTGGACACATAACAGACATGAATATCTGGAGTCGCAATTATTTCTTATTTTGGCAATCATTAGTTTTCTCACAGTCTTTTACTGTTAGATGAAGACAGGATATTTTTTGAATGCCTTTGGAATCATATGTTTATTTTTAATTCTGTATAGACTCAGTTGCTGGTTTTTGTGGTTATATTTCCTTCCAAAGACATAACCTTTTACTCTGGCAATTACCATGGGGAAAATGCAGTATAGAATGCTCCACAGTACCATACTGCATCTGCCTGGCACTGAGAAACCAGCCCCTTTCCTGACACAGGACTCCTCTAATTTCTTCCCCTCCTGTTAGGAAACACCTCTCAGAAAAGAAACTCCTAAACTTGTACTTTAAGCTCTGGAAACTTATTTTTTACTGTGTGGTAATTCTTTATATTGTATATGACACTTGGCTTCAAACTGAGCTGGCTTCTAAAGAATTTTTTCGTGGGCTGCACAGGTGTTGCAGCCATTAGAAAAAAATATTGGCTGCTGTGACTTATATATTGACAAAAAAAAAGTATTTGCACAACAACTATTTATTAGGCAAACTATAATAAAAAAACTTGTAGGAAAAACTGTCTCTATACTTCTAATAATTGACTGTTACTTGAAGACTTACAAAATAAGCGAAACCAGGGAATTAAAAAAAACCACCCTCACAAACTTTCCTATTTGCAAGCGTTTATCTGAGTGTATCAGGAGTTTTAACTTTAAATAGATGATTTCAGAGGTTTGTGTTGTCCAGACAATAACAAAGGGAGTTAATCAAATATGAATCTTCTCCAACTGTCTTGTCAAACCAGGTAATGATGTCCTGCCAGCCAAACTCAGAGGGAACATGTGAAACAAATACAAAAGTAAACAGGCCCTAAGCTGCCCAAGGGAAAGTCAGCAAGATGGCAATTTCAATCATTTGGAATAATACTAAAGCAGCCTTAGGCTTTTCTCAGAATGGAAACATGTCACTGTTACTGCAATATTTGAACAAATCAGACTGCAAAAGAAAGGAACACTTATGTAATCACAGCCATAGAACAGCGCTTTACTTGATGGTGAGGTGGAAAATAATTAAGGGAAAATGCCCTTTTGGCAAGTAATTTTAAATGTACCTAAATAAGAAAGATAAACAATGTTTCCATAGAATTTGGAGCAGTGATAAAACCAAATTTAACCACAGATTCCTTAGGTCTTGACACAGGAGGCTTTGGAACAACCAAGATAAAGTTCTGTCAAAGAAAACTATGAACATAACGTTCCTACAAAATTTATCAAATGTTGATAAAAGTTACATTCAGAGCTACAACGAAAGCAAAAAGCACTTCAAGAACAATTCTGCTGAACAGTCGCACTAAGATGAACGGGTTGTCATATCATTTAACTGAAAAATCAAAAAATATTTCAAATATTTGGGGAACTTACCTAATCAGTAAACTTTCAGTATGTGTCTAGTCATGTAGCCATCTTTTAGTCAATCATCAGAAAATCAAAGGGAAATTGGCATGACTCAACCCAAACTTTAATACCGCATGATTGTGTCGTGTAAGCTTGTTTTGTGCGAGGGCTGCTGTGGTTTTAGCAGAGAGATTAACGACCGGACCTAAGCTGGCCTCCAAACCTTGCCCTGCTGATGCCTCAAGCCCTTTGAAGTCTGACCATCATACCTGGCAAAACAACAGTGGGAACTAGGCTGGTGTCAGATCTAATCAAGATCCTGCCTCAGCATAGCTAACTATGGGGTACACTAATTGGCCCAATTGCGGATTATACCTTTTGCTACAGATTCAAGACAATAATTTAGTCAAATGATGGTTTTTATCTCCTCCTAATTAAGATTCCAAAGTGGGAAGAAATAGGATTAGACAGGCTAACTTCAAAATTGTGTCCTTTAAAGTGGTATGCACATAAGATAGATCTCTGATAACACTGCATATAAGAGTATATTCCTAGTAACTAATGTGTGAAGATTTGGGAAAGCTTGATAAAGCTACTGCACCTTTTAGGATAAACATGTAAGTTTTCCTGGAAAGGCTCTGCTTCATAATTTATAAATGGACAATGAGCAGTCATAAATATTCATTAAAAAACCATCTTCATCCTGAATTAAAAAAAAAATCTCCTTAGAAAACATTTCAGTCAATCTTATTTTGACAAGAAAACACAAGGAACACTGAAACAGTTAAACGATTCTGCAGGCTATAAAGAGGTGGAGTCCCTCCCACAAAACTGCAATCTAATAAAGAGGATTTGACATTCAAGGTTTTTCACCTGTGAGGGCCAAACTAGAAAGAGTTATTTAACTGGTGAGCAATCCAGAGATGAGAAAATCCATGTCCCATGCTTGTTTTAAACTGTAAAAAAAGAAAGGTCTAGTGATTAAAACCCTTTTTGAAGAAATTTTGCCAAAATTCACAGGTTCTGTGTTTCTAGATTTTCTTATGTAATTTGATTTTAAAGACGCATTTCAAATAGATGTCAGTATTTTTGTCCTAAATTGTGTATATAAGTATGCAGAATCTTTGCAAGACCTGTAAGGTACTCAGTATACATTTTCATTTCATATTTAAACTACATACTGAAGAAGTCCTAAACTTAGTTGTCCTCTGAATAAAGCATAGTGTTGCTTGTAATGCACACTGTAGTGCTGCTTTATGCTTCTACCCCCAGAACCAGTGCTGACTGACTGCTGATGCATCACATCCTAACTGTAGAAACTAGAAACCCATTTTAGAAGACCTTATTCACATCCTCTCATAATTCGGTTTTCCCTTGCTCCCGTTTTCTTATTGCCCTTACTGCTCTAGTCAGCCTAGCTGAAATCTGCTTTCCCTAACAGTGTGAGGAAGAAAAACATATGTATTATAGATTAGTGAAACGTGTACAGGAAGATCACAGTAGGACAGTGATCTAACATGTTCAAAAAGGGATAGTTTGTGTCAGTTCAGCTTACAGAAAGCATATCTCTAACAAAACCTGAAGTTATCCAAAGGGGGCTGCACCCGAGCAATGAAGGGAGAAATTATACAAGTGGGTCATCTATGCATGTCTAGGGCAACAGGTTGTTTCAAGAGTTCCACTTCTCTCCTGTTTCCAGTGCCCCATGGCTAATTCAATTCTTTTTACAGAGCCTCCTGCTAAGGGTTTTCTTTCCTTCCAAGTTACATTACAGATTAGAATCTCCAATTCGTCCAACAGAAAAAATTGTGTTCTGAGACAGGATTCATAGTGATGAGAAACCCCTCAAACATCCTAATTCATAGCTACAATAAATGAGAATTTACTGCGCTGTGAAATGAGGGTGCATGCCTCTCTGCACCTCTGAAAACAGTGAGAACATTTGTATTTTAAAACCAAACACAGACTATTAAGGGTTTTGTTTCTACTGTACTGCTCAACAGCAGTTGTTAAAATGCTTTAATACCTCACAATGCCTTGTTTCACTAACTGCATTCTTGGGAAAGTGACAAACATTATAAAGGAATTGTCTTTGGGAAAAAAGCCCTCCTTCATGTATTTGCCTTTAAGTGGCTTCTGAAGAGGATAACTCTAGTTGAGAAACTTCTAGCACTCACACAGAGATGACCTGCGTGAAGAACTGGCTGTCTGATTAACTATTAACTACTCTCAATAGGATTAGATAATTAAAGACATTGATGACCATTAATTAGGAGGAGGGCACCTTAATTTGTCACTTGATAGGGCCCTTTCAATGATTTATAGGTTAGGGCTACTTGCAATTGTGAAGGGGAGGGGGCAGTGAAGAGAGAGAACCCTTAAGTTACCTTATCAAGTGGCCAGCTAAAAAGGGCAGAGGGTCAAATAAGGGCCAAAGTGGTCACTTAAGGGTGAAGTCCCAAACACCAAAGCAGTGCCAAGCCACATTGACCAGCATTTGGTGATGGAGTAAAAAATATGCTAATTTATTGGTGGCAATTCTCTCTTTTTATGGTTTCAAGCAGTTAAGACAAGTGGTCTGCTTAAGAGCTTTTCATTTGAAAAGAGATTAAACAAAATGGTTTGTCAGGGATGCTTGGCTGTTTTATGTCTTTGTTAAAAAAAAATTTGCCCAGACTGTACCGATGACTATCACATCACCCTGAAAGCCATCTCCCATCTCTAAGCATTACTTGGTTAATAAATACATCAGCTCTAATTGCTTAATAGTGCTATGTTCATTTGCTCTTTAGCAAGATTAAAATGAAATACATCTTTTGTATTACTGCCTTCTATCAGGACTGTCTGCATAAAGGTCACAGAAAAAAGTTTAAATTTAGTAGGAAATTTACTTAAGGACATTAGTGTAAATGATACTGTGTTTAAAATGACATAAAAGAGTGAAAGGTGATTCCAGTAATGCAAAGAAAATGGTTTCTGAATACTGATAAGGACACTTATCCCCCATACCACACACAATTTTAGGCAACATTATACATTAAAATCCCTCTACTGGAGTAATAACATGTAGCTACTTTCCCACCCACTAACACAAGTAAGAGCAAGTCATTAACATTTAATTAAATATGCTCCTGACATCCTTAGAAACATGTCATGCTTTGTTATTGAAGGTTGTGGCCTACTTTCTATGTACATTTTAAACCAAAATAAAGTATTTATAACAGACCGATTTAGTGCAGCAAATGAGACATTTTTAATTAGAAGGCATATTACAGTATTTTATAAAACTGTTCTGAACAGCAAAACCAGAGTGAAATGAATTTACAACATCTGATGCATATTTTATGTATTTCACAAAACGAAACATAAGAGATGGGATTAGCTCCACCTTTTGGGTTCTAAATAGTGAAACAATGTTTCTCTTACCTCGATGGTGAACAGCTTCCTTTTTAATCTAAAAGCAAGGTCCTTCGTGTCTGACACATCACAGATCAAGCTATTAAGCCGAGGAATCTGATGTACATGAACCAAACCTTGTGGAAAGGAAGAGTAAAAGAGGGAAAAAAATTACGAAAACGCTGTCATCCAGATGCATAAATTAGAGTCTTACAGCAGAATTCTGTATATTTACACACACTCATCCTCCCCTTTTTAAACTGGAGCTTACTACCAGGAGCAATGAAGCAAACGGTGCGATTATGCTCAAGTAATCAAGCAGAATAAGATAAACAGAAATCCTTGTGCGAGGAAAACTAATTGCACTTTGGTACAGAAGTACAGATGTAAAGAGCGATCTTAATACTTGTCAAAACTACAGCCGGTTTGTGTGTGATTTTCTCTTGTATTTACAGTAAGCAAATATGGCTATCACCTTGCATGCTGCCCACGGCACCACTGAGTGATCTTTATTTTATTAAATGCACCAGTAAGCAGCCAGCAAAACAAGGCTTATGGGTTACTGATAACCACTGAAGCTCTAATGAGAACTCCTTCGTTTTGTGGCCTGAGAAAGACTTGAAAAAAGTTTCTGGAAAATCCCGATTTAGATCACACTTTTAAATAAATTTTAACCCCTGTGCTACCCCAGAAGAAATACATTTTCTTCCTGCAGAAGGCTTCTAGAGCTGCTCAGATGTTTTTAACAGCACTAGGTGCACTGCAAGCTCTGCATTCTGTCAGCTGCAACTCAAGCTGATTTTTTCTGACAAGGACGCTGGATGGTTTTTGTGCAGCCTAATATAGTCTCTGAACAACCTAAGGGTGATTTTCTACATCTGAAAACCAGGAAAATTCTACAGGGCTTCTCAATTACTGGCCTATATTCGCTATTCATAAAGCCAGCGTCTAAATGGAAATACTGAACATTTAGGAAAGGTAACTGACTTCAAAACGGCAGCTGTGAGAAAATCCCCAAACATTAAACCCCTTATTTAAAATAACGCAAGTATTTTTTCAGGCATTTATTTATTTTTTTGAAGGAAGTTTCTTAAAATTGAAATACTTCAAAAAGCATAATTTTTATGGGCACTAATTAAATTCCCAACAATATTAGAAAAGTGTTTTTATAGTTTTAAACCTTCTATCTCTGCCTCCTGTTCAGTGAATTAGAAGAATTATTTGTTAGGCTTTTGAGGACAAAATCTAATATATAATAATATTCAGGAACAGCAGGTCTAACACAGGGTTGCTTATATACAGTATCCTAGAAATTTTATTTAGGGATCATCTATATAATTATTCTGTTATTTTTTGGCTTTTCAAACATTTAAATTTGCAGGTAGCTTAATAAAATTATTAAGGAGGATTCATTAAATAATGCAATAATGTAATCAAACTTCTTCTGAGTAATGTCAAAATCTTCCATCATCTGCAGTAAATAAATACCTTAAAATATGTTCTTAAGCAAAAAGAATACAAAAAGTCAAAACCATTAGAAGTATCTCTTTTCAGACTGTCAAATTAAGGTGGTGCAAATCTCAAAAGCTATGTATATTGGCACATAATTTTTACTAAATAGCACCAAAAATGACTTAGCATACATTTTTATAGGATACCAGGAAATAAATGCTAAAACACACATTGTCTTAAAGGATCTCTTCAGGACTGAGAAAAGGAGTATTAAATTGACAGAATTATGTTAGCATAAACAAAGGCTGTATCACGATTATACAGTTGGAAAAATAATTAGGCAAATTATTCCAGCTTTTGTTCACAGTTTCTTTTTCATTCACCTTTTTTCAGATAATGAAATGTGCACTACTTTCACAGTCAGAAAGATTTTTCTCTGATTTATTAATTACAGCTTGCATACACACAGTGGTGTCTCAACACCATCTTTGCTTGTTTTCGGTATACTCTGTACATTCTGCTGTGGAAAACACTGCCACTGTCATATGTTTACAGCAGGTTTCGGATAAGCAGTTTACTTTCAGCTAAAGGTTTCCATGGAACTACAGTAGTGTCACAATAATAAGAGCTGTAATTTATGCACACTCTGAGCACTGCTCCGGATTAGCTAAAACTGTTATTCACTGCTTTGGCTGTGCTACCTCCTAATATAATTTTAAAAATTGAAATAGTTCTGCTGCAACAGCTAACAAGAATCTTTGGGAAACTAAATGCAAGATTAAGCACCATTACACATTTTGAAGATAAAACACTTGAGAGGCTACATGACTTTTTACCAAAATCAGTTTCATATTTTACATGCCGCATGTACCCACATTCATATCTTTAAATGAGCAAGTGCTGTACCCCATAGCTGAAGAAACAGAACATTATTTTTTAGATAAAGTTTATCTAGCACATAATTTAGCAGTTTATTCACCTTACTATAATATATGTTTTCCCGTGTTCTCAATTTAAAACTTGGCAGATCAAAAGTATTGATTTCATGACAAGTTCAGCTCGCTGGTCAGATGATTGCCAAGGCTCCCCTGCATGTGAATTCCCCAAAGCCTGCCTGTTGAGATGTACATCTGATTGAGCCATGCCTCAGTAATGCGGCTTGACAACATGCAAGGAGTTGCCATGTTTCCTTTGCAGCCTTAATGCACTTTGCTGAAAATTTTCCTAACTCAAGACTGATTAGGCAAGGGGAAGCATTTAGGAGGTATATTCCAAAATGAAATCAAACGCTGCTTTATAGCAGATACCCAACTGGAGGGTGAGCTGCTAAGTGCCCTAGAAACACTCAGGGCAGACTTTTTGCATTGCTAAAGACAGAACTTACCGTGGTAATCCTTGTACAATGGATTGGTTTCTCTCTCAGAGCCGATAAATGATTCAAGACCAACTACCACATCTGACAAGTTTGTTACACGTTCCATAATTGCTTTATTCTGTAAGACATGGAAACAAAATACACATCCTATGTGATGAAAAAGGTAATTAATGTTCATAGAGTAAGCCTTGGTCTTCTCAATGACAAACTGTGGGGGGAAAATAGGCCATCAATACTCAGAAATTATGTTAGAAGGCTTTTTTCTTAAAAAAAGAAAGACTTAAAATATCTGTCTAAAGAAAATATACATTTGACAAGGATAAACCACAAAAGGGCTAACTTAGCACTAAATTAATATTTCCCTACATCTTCATAACAAGCATTTGCTCACATCAGTGATACTTACAAGCCATGTGATAAGCTTATCTCTCATTGATTTCTCCTTTGAGTCTGATGCCCAGTTTTTGTTTGGGTTCTGAAAACCTTGGTTTTTAATACACTTAGGCATATCATGTCTAATATTTTGAGCAAGCAGAACCCCCACAATTACTCATTGTGGCTATCAGATAAACATGGAAAACTCAAGTAATTTCTTAGCATTTTCCTCTCTGAAAGTTCCTCTCTACACAACATACAAATCTAAAGCTTCAAGCAGCAGTACCATTTCTCAATATATGTGTGATTTTTAAGTGATGCCTTAAGTCTTGTGCTACAGTGTACTGTCATATGCCTTAAATAAGCTGTTTTCCACATGGTTTTCTTTACTTAATTTTACATAGCAGAAAGTGACATTCAAAGGTCACAACAGATCTTCAGAGGTAAGTCAGAAAAAATGTTCTTAAATGCTTTGATGATGTCAGTATTTAATGAGAAAAAAAAGAAACACATCTATGGTAAAAAGCAAAATATTTCTTTAAGATAAGAAATAGTTATCTTAAAGGTATTTGGACAGCTGGTATTAAACTCATGTTCTTGGTGGTTGTAGATGCTACATTCATCAAACCTTCAGGGGTATCAAGACTAATCACCTCAAAATACCCATTCTAATTATACAGAATTAGCTCTGTAGCCCCATGTTATACTTTCATATTTTCTATTAATTTTGAAGTATTTTGTACATTTTGAACTTCTTTCATAAACTATATGACTGATGCTTATTCTGAAATGTCAATTTAAATACTGGTAAACTATTTCATAATAACAATTTATCAATTAGGAGCAGAGAAACAAAAACATCTCCAGAGATATTAGAATAGTCCATGCATTGTACTGACATTCAGGTTTATTAAAACGGTGATCAATATCCCCAACTGCTTTCATGAACCCACATTTCAATAACCATTATTTTCTAGCCACAGAGAAGCTTACAAAGCAGACATGAAAGATGAAAATTTCCTGGTCCTGTCAAGGAATAAACTGAATTCTGTTTTCTGACCAGTACATGAAGTTGTGGCCTGCACAGCCCAATTTGCTCAGGTTACCAGGCCTAAATCCACTGATCCCATGGTACCTTTACACCCCCTCCCTTCCCCACCTTATGGGCCAGATGGCATCAAATCCTGGGGAGGGGTCTCTTTTCAGAGCCACTACTTGTGCACAGGCCAAGAGCATCCATCCCCATGGAATCAGGGAACCTTCACTTTACCTACAAAGTCCAATGACGGATAATGATAAAGTAGTGTTATACTACAGAATTTCCTTTCTGAGGAATAACAGAAGTGATGTGAGGTAAAAGAACACTGCCTACACACCAATCCCTAGACTTTGCTATTATATCTGCCCCTGAAATAGTAAAGCTGACTTGCAAATCACTTCCTCTTCTAGGAAGAGAGAGACAATACATTATATTTTAATGGAATCTTTTGGTCACATTATTCTATGGGGGTAATCACATAAAGACAGTATAAATATAAATCTGAAGTAGACAGTGACCTCTATAAATCCACAGACCAGAAATTACCATCTTTTGCCAGTCCTTGAGGAGGCTGCTGCATGCTATTTGTGTAAGTAAGAAATACAAAACTTTCATATAAATAAATAAACACTGATGATTCCTGGAAACAAAGCTAAACAAACTCTTGATACAGAAAAAATATCCTATCATTTGAAAAAAACATTTGCTGCCCACTAATGTTTTTGCTTGCCAGTTTTGATAACAATGGGTTACAAAAACTGTGGAAAGAAAGATGCTCAACCATCAGCAACATATCCTCATCACTGACAGTCCTGCAAATCGTAAGAATAGAATCTTTCCTAGTTGGTTTTAATTCTGGAAAGATTCAAGTGAGAGACAACATTTCAATATTTGCCTGATGATACATACTTTAACATGTTGCTTTCAGCTCTTCCTTTGAAAGGATTTGCTTTCTGAAATAGTACTCTCTTTGCCCATGTTGATTTTGTTTTTGTTTTTAAAGTGTCAAAATATTCCCCTGGCTTAATGCAGTGTATCTCGGGAAATATTTTGCACAGCGAATTGCCACACCAAACAGACATTTGCTTATGTGGCATTGTTGCCATAGATCTGTATCTATCATGTATTTTCTAGTTTGCAGTGTTCAGCACATTAATGTCCAATCAAAGCTGACGTCAGCACACAGATAGTTGTGATGTATGGCATACTGACATAAACACACAAATCATGTTGCCCCATCTGGGCTTGAAAATTTAACAGAGCTCCAGATCTTCCTCCAGCCCCATACAAATCTACCTCCTGCTTCTGGCATAAACTTGGCAGCTCTGGAGGTGAGCCAGGACATGGTTAGGAGGGAAGCCAGGAATGGTGAGATTCAGGGAAAGAGTTTGTTGGCAGCTAGAAGAGGTATTGTTTTAAATTATACTAAAAATGGAAAAAAAACCCCAAAACCAATCCAGTCTTGGAAAGTTTTCAGTCTTGCTAGATGTACTGCAGTTTTTCTAAATTAGTTAGTTCAGCCAAAATATAATTATTCTAACAACATGGTAGCAATCCTGTTGTGCAGGCTGGGCTGGGCATCCATTCTATATCTTACCTTTGTAACTGGTTTTTTTGTGCTACTGTTTTAGGCAGACATTTTAAGTGCAAACTTGCAATATTTGGGTTCAACCAAAGTGTACTTTCAAACATGTCAAGAAAATCCATGTAGTGAGCTGGCTACGGAAATGGGAACTGTACACGTTTAACCCGCTTTGGGGAAGGGCAATTATGGAAGAAGATTCCTTTGTCTTACTAATTCAATTCCAGAAGGTACATACCTTTGAGTAATTATCTGTGCATGTTTAAAAATATTTATTTACAAAAAAAGCAGTTTAAAATGTATCATGTTCTGTGTTTGAGTATGAAGCATGGTACTCTACCAACACAAATTCATGCATAGCCTGTATGCTCAAACTGACACACTGAAATTAATATTGTATGTTTCTACTGGATTGAGTTCTTAATGTACCACAATTTTATTATTACTACTATTAATCAAATCAATCTTGGTTCATCTGGATTCTGTATTAGGAAAAAAATCTGTCTTTTCTACTCTGCTCTAATTTCTAGTTCTCCTCTGATTTCCTGTTAAAATTTTACTAACACCCAGAGATACGCCCTCTCACTTTGTCAGTTTTTAAAAAATTAAAAACCTCACAAAATTTATGTAATACAAATATTTAAATTCTCAGTCCTTGCACTGCATAAGTAAAAAAAAAGCCAGAGAATGGAAATTTTTCTCAGGACAGGTTCAACTTTTGTACATAGTACATATAAACAATCTCAAAATGTAACAGGAAAATAAGACACTCATGTTAAAGATCTACAATGAGATACAATTACCACCTATATAATAAATACCTGGATCACATGGACTTTTTGCATATATTTGCATCCGTATTCTGATCAGTATATTACTATAATTTTAATATGGACTTACTGCATTGAAAATAAGGTATTTTAAGCCCACGTCTCTTTTCAAAGAGACATTAGGCCTATATTTTCATAGAGGGCTACTTCTGTACCTTTACATTCTGGTAATATAATCCCATCACTGGTTTTATTTTAAAACCTTTAATTAAGAATGAACACCTTGAATCCTACTTGAGTTTCATCCCCTAAAACATTACTTACAAATATTGTTTGTATTGGGACAAAACCCAGTTAAACAGCAAGCTGCATACATTTCGTATGACAGCAGAATATTCAAAGAGGAGTTCAGATACTCCTCCCACATCTAGGTAAAATTGTATTTAGAGGCAACAATCTCTGTCATTACCAACAGGTGAATCCTGACACTTCATTTGAAAGGTCTCAATAATAAACATCAAGCAAGTTCATGCAAAGTAATATGAATCTTATGAACTTAGACCAAATTTTTGTGTGTAAATTTTCAAGAAAAGCTCAAAAATTGGTTGTATTTTCAAAAAAATTCTTTTACGGTCATAAAGCTGAAGTAAGCTTAGCACCATAATGGAGAGAGCCACACCGGACTAAAATGAAACAGTGGTTGGATATTCCATAAATGAAATAGTTCTTGATATTTTTGAGAGATTATCACACAATTATGTGGTAATGACTTCATAATCCACAAATATTTACCACTTGTCATTACTACTTAATCTCCAAAGGATTTTACACTGGAAACACAAATTATTAAGAAACATGGCTTAAATATTTATCACAATTTGTTAATAATTACTGGTCAAAAAATTGCAGAATTACCCATACATCTTCTTTTGGTAAAAGAAGTTAGGTAATAGGCCCTTATACTGGTTTTATAGAGAGATACAGTTTGTGTACTTTTTGATTATTCACAAAACCCCAAAATAAATTATTAACAACTGCTCTGCCAAAAAGTGTTATTCCATAATTAATAAAGACTGTAAACTATAAAATTCAATACATCTTCTAACTCCAAACTGATTAGCACTGTTTACAGTGTTTGCACACAGCAAATCTACTAATTGAATGTTGAATTTTGGCTCTAAAATGAATGTACACTCAGGCCACTGGAATGCAAGACAACCAACAGTACATTAACAAATTTTGGTGTGCAGAAATCTGTACTGATCTCACAAGAAAACGGAACACAAGTGCGATGTCTTTGCTGGAAGACAGATAGCCTAGAAATAGAGGATTTGCTACAAACTACAATGCCTTCAGTCATGAGAAAACCACACTTGGGGATTCTGACTGATTAAGCATCTTCTTTTACCTCTGAAGAACCTTACTGACTATATCAGAACTTAAGTATAACTATCCATCTGTATGGCTGAAGCCAGAGAAGCACTGATTTTGGTTGACTTGTTTAGAGGTACAACATTAGCTAATTACATTAACTAATTTAAAGCACTAAATAATACCTTTGAAATATTTTATACAAGTTGCAGAAGCAAAGAGAGGACATGTAGTGAAGACAAGAGCAGGCAATTAGATGCAAGATCCTCGTAAAAATGGGAAGAGAGTAACAAAGCATCTGTTGGTCAATATGTTACACAACATATTAATTCCAGATTTTGGTTGCTCTCTTAAAGGTTGCTTTTAATAACATTTGTCCTGATAGTTGTCTCTGCTGTGGGAACTCTGCAGTGTTTTTGCATATTACCATAAAATGTCAGACGAAGCTGGATGGCACTGTATACAATTAATTTTGATAAATTTTCAGGCAGAATAATGAGCCAGGAAATAAAAACTAGATATCACACACTGAAAAAACCAAATCTTTGGATCTTCCCTGAAGATGGACTTGTGTGTTACTTGAGCTATGAAAGCATCTAGGGCCAGCAGACCTTGGCACCTTACAAAATAAGATATCTGTTTTGCCATTGAAGGGAAGACCTAAGTGAAATGAGGGAAATAAGGGAAGGCCAACAGTGAAAGGAGAGGTTATTAAACAGAGATAAATTAAGCAAGTCAATAACAGTCACTGCTGCAGCCTAAAAAAAATGAACCAAGTCTAGTAGTTTAAATCAAATGTTCCATCTGTTGATCTCCAAGTGCCTCACAAAAGACAGGCAAGTGCTGCATTCCTCATTTACAAGTCAGTAACAAGCACAAAGGTGTCATGTGAGCTGTCCAAAGCCAAAAGCCAGTCAACATCGAGCTGGGATCCCAACTCAGCCTTTCATTGTAGCTCTGTCTGCCCCCCTCCATTTGAGGCTCGGTTTAGGAGGCTGCATCCATGGGTTTGGGGTATCAGCAAAATACTTGGTGGTACCGTGAAGATGGTGTGGGAGTGGAAGCCCAGAAAGCTGGGTGCTGAAAATCCTGTTATTATCTGGCTGAAAGAGGTGATAGATGTACAGTGTGTTACAGGGTGACACTTTTTGAGCTGAATCCTGTCCAGTGCTTTTCTCTTCTCTACCCTTAGCATTCAGTGGCTGAAAGCACAGGCTGCAGGTGACTATGAATGGTTCTGGGGTGTGGGGCTCTTGTACAAGTCCTACTGCACTGAGTAGAAGAAATCAATCTGATTGAGCCCTTCTCCAGTGAAGGGTGAGTGGCTGGGAAGAAATCAGTACAAGATCTGGGCTAAGATGAGCCCAGCACCTTCCCTGAACATTATCTGGTTTTCACCAATGAGACTGTTTCACTGTTATAAAAGCATATAGAGAGAAATCTGTAGGTCATTATTTATCTTTAGTCATTGAAAAAATGAACTGACCATTTGAGCAGATTCCTCTAGAAAAATGAACACAGAAAATATGCCATGCTACGAGTTGGTCATAGCGCAGTAAAAACCAGAGATGTAAAAGCAGTCTGAAGAGGGAGTAATATTACAAAAGAGCCATAAAAAACCTGCTGAAATTACATATTTGAGACCAGCTGGCATAACTAAAATTCTGTGACTCCACTGGGAATCACTGGTTATAAGAAAAAGGTTCAGGAGTTCCCTTTGTTGCCATTTTGCCTGAAAAAAATGTCACTGCAGTTTGCTTACCAATTTAGAAAGGCTAACACTCACTGCAACTTTAGGTCTTTAAACAGTGAATCACATTTTATTCCCAGGTGACCAAAAAGAACCTGCACTATTATTTCAATTAATAGTACACAAGTATCAAAAGGAACACCTAACTGAGGTTGATAATCGAGTGGCAAGATTCTGAATTTTAAAATCATTTAAAAAACTAATCCCTTATCCAGTCTAAAATTATAGGCTGTCATCAGGAGCAGGCTGGCAAAGCTGGGTCCAGATGGGAAACTGGCTGGGCAATAAGAAGAGGTAGGGTGGAAATGATGGGTAGGCTGGAAACGATGGGAACCTAAGGAAAGACATGACTGCTCCCTCTGCTGGCAAGGTCCTCCCCTGCTTTAATTTTTAACTAATGAGTAGGCATTTCTTTAATTATTTAGGATCTAGCCAATAAATAATGCAGAATGCTCCTTCCTCAGTCTGTTGCTGTGTGTTTGCACATTTTTGAACTTATGGTGCCCTATTTCACTAGAATAATTTGCCATAGAATTAAGGCTCAGATGGATGTCTAATGGAGAGTTACTGGCTTTATATTTTAATTCTTCATAAAATGAAAAACAAGATTAAGCTATTTAACCTTCAAAAGATTATATTTTACAATGTATACTAATTTCATATTTAATTTACACATTTCATAATATTACGACAAATTGCTTGTCATATCTTACTCTAACAAGAACTCCTTTATGTCGCAGTAAAATACCATAAAATTAAATATTCTGCAATACAAACATACTAAATGACACATCCTACCAAAAATGTATCCTTCTTCCACGCGAAAAATTCATGACCAATGAATTCAGTGATAATGTTTGTATTGAAACTTAATTAAAGATGAAGATAAGCCATTCATTACTTGATTTGTGATATAAATTAATAGCTGCAGTAAGAACACTTAGAAAAAAATCTGTTCTAAGATTTTGGCCTACAACCAGAAGCTCCCAGAACAGGAGGGATCAGCTTTTTTTGCCCACTGTTCTCATCTGAATCCTGGCTGAAAAGCTACTCCAGCTCCCAGCTTTCCAGAAGGCTCCATCCCAGGAATCCTCGCCTGCCATTTGGTTTGCTGATTTTAATCTCACAGGACTTTCTTACAGTGGCTCCACTATGCTGAACTGGCACTTGCTCCTAGAAGTGAGTTATTATTAAACTTGTAGGTCAATTGTGGCACTAACAACTCTTTGGAAGCTTTCAGCCACGGTGTACAGTTTGCTGGTCTAATTAAATATTAATTCTAAGTGTTACATTCTGTGGCTAAGAGCTTTTATTTTCCATCATCAGTCTGGAAGAGAAAGAGGTTACAAGGCTAATTTAATCTTTTTTTTTTTTTTCCCCTAGCATTAAAGCTTAACTACACAGGCACAAAAACATCATTAAAGATGCAGTATTCCTTTTTATTATGATTACATTCTAATTAATAGAGAATGTCTAAACAAAAAGAGGTAGAATTGGATTCTGAAACTTCAGGATTTTTAAACAACACTGAAAGTTCCCATCAAAATGTTTCTAAGCACACATTGCATAGAAGTTCAATATTTGGTTCTGTGAAAATCATTTAAGATGGAAAATACATATGCAAGGCTTTAAATGTAAAATAGTTTTACACAAAATTATTGTTCTCTGTTCTGAAACAGAACAGATAAACCCTATAGTTAATGCTAGAGTCACAGGGCTTTCTTTTTTTTTCCCACTCAAGAACCTGGACTTCTACTTAAGCAAAAAAAATACTGCTTTGGAAAAAACTATGTTACCTTCCATTTTCTGAAATAATTACTTGCTTAAAGCAATAAATACTTTGTCCTGTATTATTTAAAGTCACTCTTCTAATCTTTACTTATCAGTGTCCAAATGGGCTCAATACATGAGCCTCTTCCCTTCTGCTTCCATAACAGTTGTGTCCATGTCTGGACACTGGGCATTATATTAACTACTTAGACCAGTAGCCAAAAGATTCCATATGCTTGAACAGATGACTATCTCCATACTGTGATGGGATATTTAACTGTTTAGGTCTAAGCTGTAGTTAAAAGATTTGGTTCTAAATCTTACCTAATTTTCATAGGTGTATTTTCAATTTACATGCACAAAATGCAAAATAAAATCACAATGTTGCATGTATTCATGCACTTCTCCAGTTTAACATACGGTTTTTGGGAAAGCAATTTTTTTTTTTATTAAAGAGAGATGGTGAGGATGTGTATATAGTGTCCTAAAAAGTAAAATTTATTAAAACGACAAGGCTGTTCTAGGCACGCAACTTTAACATACAGTGATTGTTCATCATAATACAGTTAATTTGGTTAACAGATAACTAATAGGTGGGTACAAAAAATGCTGCAGATTGTATACTCTATTTGGTTTTGAAATGGGTAGTTATTACCAAATCAGAAGTGATAGTGCTAGAACACAGCCTGTTGGCAACCAAAACCTGATCCTATGAAACCATGAAATGCTTCTATTTCTTCTACAGCTTGATTAGCAAATATATCAACAATAAGAGAAATGAAAAAAAATACTGTTTCCCAATTTAAATTTTGAATAGGATACTTCCCTGAGCTTCCTACTCAATCAGAATTTTAAAGATACTTTGATGAATGTCTAAAACCCAAAATACTCATATCCTAAAATCATGTGGGTAACCCAAAATACCTGTCATAAACTTATGACTCTTGATATTTATTTGTACAGTTGTTAAACTCTATTTCTCACATACAACACAAAGCAACACACAACATTAAAAAGCAAGTAAAAACCCCCAATATAGAAAAATACTATGACCATTTAATCTTTGTGGTTTCTATCTTGCAGAAAAATTTGAAAGCTTCCTTAACCATGATATAGAAAACATATGACACTGGATCTCAATACAAATCTGCATGCAGCAGCCATCTCATCAAATACATTTGGAGGTTATTCAACTTCAGACCAGTGAACTCTCAGAAGTTAGAGCTCTAAGGTAGGCAATCACTCTTAGTTCTTATCATAGGAATAAAGATTTCAAGCTGTGAGAAATTCACCAGCTATAGGAGTTCACATCTTATAATCCTATATTAGCAATGGATTCTAAAGCACTCCATTGCCTGACTTTGAGTTTAGCTGCTAAATCACTCAGTGTGAACACAAAAGGCTTTGGATGTGAAAAGGTTTGTTTCTGAATTTTTCTACACTGAAATGTACAGTAACCTATGCGCTTCGGTGAACTCCAAACATCAAAACATTAATACTGTAGGAAATCAATTTTTTAACATATTGGATGAATTAATAAAAATACCTTGCTAAACAGAACTTCAGACTCTGAGGACAGGTTCTGTAAGAAGACTTATTCATACTGACTTTTCATTAGTCAATTAATTTCCCTTGGTACATGCTGACTAATATGGTTTTTAGTCCTTACCAGTAATACAAGCTTTGAGTTCAAAATAAAGGATGGCTTTAACAAGTGCTATGCTTTCCCCACTGAAAATAATGATCTACTCAAAAAAATACCATTTAAGTGATACAAAATTGGGAAGAACAGGAATAGAATTAAAAACATTATTTAGTATTTTGAGGGAAAGATGTTCTTGGATTTACCAATGATTTCTAGTAAAAAAAAAAAATACAATGGGAAAATATTTTAAATTCTTATTTAGGGCTTTCCCAGTATAGACCAGCAACATTAAAGTCCTTTCAGTCACACAATTGCACAATAATTCCTTCTCTAAATTTAGGTATTAAAATGCACAGATTATCAACACACAGAAAAAGAATCCTCACTTGCTTTTGTAATATTCCTTAAACCTGGAAATTGTAACAACAAATGAAATGCCTCGTCAATCTGCCCTCCTTGATCAATGCTAGATTTTAAAAATGGAAGTAATTTTCCCTTTTCAAATGTACCATATGATTTCTTAGGCACAATGCATTTTCAAGAAGCACTAGGAAGACTTGAAAAATAACCTTCCATCAACTGTTTTAATCACACTTGTAAGTAGCTCAATATTTATTACCTGACAGACAGTGTAAGATAAGAGTATGTTCAATCGGTAGAAAATATCAATCAAGTAAAACTTGTCACACATCACCTGAATAAAATTCATAATTGGATAACTTTTTTGTGTCATTTTCTTGAAACCCTCTTCCAGAATAATGTATTCCTATTTTTGTGGTTGAGAAAAGAGAATTTTCTTTCTTCTTCGTGCATTGTTTGCCCTAGAAGTTTCATCAATAAAACCCAAAAAATCTGTGCTTAGTGGACTACAATTTCTTTCAATTACTCTGAAAAAACTCCACGCACAAACAGAAGGTTTTTGCAAGCTTGTGTCTTTTACTAAAATACAGCCCTAGAGAACATCATGAACTGTCCCACCAAGCTGGATGAATGAGCATTATCTTTGGATAAATGCAATTCCAAGTTATTAAATCCAAGACAATGAATTGCTGGAATAATGAAAGAGCCACATTGGTGCATGTGTATCACAGAGGGGAAAACATCAAGAACAAAATCAGTGTTTAATGCTCTGTAATCACTGAAGAGTCAAACCAGACACGAGGATGTAGGAAAAGTAAACGAACAATAATAGCATTACTGTATCATGTTACTGTAATAAGGTAAAGTGACTGTTTAGAGACAGATTAAGGAGGCAGCATGAGAAAAATTACAAACCAGAATACAGAAAATATGAAATAGGAAGGATCATTTTAATGTCTCACCAGCCAAGAACAAAGATAATATATGAAAAGTAAAGGCAAAATTAAACTTTGTGAAAAAGAAAGAAACCAGGTAGATTTAATTTGTGAACTCCCTGTCACAGTACAACATGCAAAGTATTTGGCAAAATACATAAAAGGAAACAATTTCAAAAAATATATATACATACATATATAAATACGCATTATCCATATACTTTATATAAATCCAGAACTAGTCTGTGTTGAAAAGACATTGCCCCTGTCAAAAATCAGTACTACCAATTGTTTTATTTCTCCTTCATTGGAGTAACTGAAGTACTGGAGACTGACAGAGACAAGGTAAGTTATGTCACTACTAAAAATCTACTTTTTCATGACAAAGCAGGTAAA
Organism: Coloeus monedula; assembly: GCF_965178545.1. Taxonomy (NCBI): domain Eukaryota; kingdom Metazoa; phylum Chordata; class Aves; order Passeriformes; family Corvidae; genus Coloeus; species Coloeus monedula. The sequence continues at coordinate 7,605,144 of NC_138786.1, read as the reverse complement.
GATGGAACTATTTTTATGTATATGTCATCCAGACAAAACTTTGATTAAATGTGATTTTGAACTTATATGTCCTTCATAGAAATTATACATGTGAAGAATTTACTTGGAGACCACCCGATTAATTTAGTTAGGGGCCAAACTACAACCTAGGAAATACAGGTACAGTAGTTCAGGGAAAAAATGGGGAATTTACGACATCTTCAGAAAAACAGTGTGAATTCTCAATGCCTTCAGTGCACTGACTTGAAGATTCAACAGAGAAAGTATATGCTAGAACTGACTGATCAAATCAAATACGTACACACTTGGAAAAACATATCCCTCTCTCTCACTCTGTTGGAAAGAAGAGACATTTTCTTTACTTTCTGAATGCAGCAAGACCCCTCAGCAACAGAATGGTGAGTAGCTGTGCTGTGAGAATGTGAGCAGCTGCTGTTATTATAAGGAAGGTCCGTCTGCGGCGCGAGCCGGAGCGAGCACATGTTCGGCTGTCCTCTCATCTCGCCAGCCTCACCAATTAAGCAGTGCCAGGGAGGCTGGACACATGCTCCCAGGGGCCCTTTAACAGGCTTCTTGGAGAGTGCAACAACTACACAGCAGGGCTCTGGGAACTCAGTAATGTAGGCTAGGAGGAACCCTCAGCAGCTTTGCTCCTCCTAATGACAGCGTTGTTTAAAGAAGGATACATGAAGTTTCACAATTTAAAAAAAAAAAAAAAAAAGTAATGTCCTTGTTTAAGACAGCTAAGCAAAGATTTTGTACATAATGATTCTTTTTTTTAAATTCAGACTATTCTAGCACTTACTGTTAAAATTAAAAACTCTGTTATTTAAAAAATGAGGCATAATTTCAATCCTAACTCCCTGGGAATTGATCTATATGGAATTTATAAATACAAACCAAAAATCAACTTCCCGTGTAAGTTTGAAACAAACAAAAATCTTTGTCCTTCAGTGTCTTTCTTAGAGACACTTCTGCACTTCTCTAAAATATGAATGTACATTTTATTGGCATGATATATAAAGAAGAGTACAATGGAAAGGGTTGTATGTCCCAGTTATGGACAGGCAATTCCAGTGTGTAAGAAGTAGGATGATAGTTTTACATGCACAAATTCCATTTCTTGCATTACATTTAACTGTCCCTCTTTCTGAAGGCAGACTGCCACCTAATATTTAAAAATAATAAGTAAGGAGATGGAGGTATGTACTGCAAGAGAAATATTCACACACGTTTGACTACAATGGTAAAACTAGAACATCAACCTTCATTATTTTCAAAGCAGTAATCACACTGGTATCTAAATGAATAACATTTGCAGGTATTCAAAGACCTTTAGCAAAATTCAATACATGTGAGTCATGTACCTACCTAAGCCAGGATTTAATCTATTGATAAACTCACCTACTATGAAAACACTTTGCATAATATGCGGTTTTATCCAGTACTTTTTTTACTATAATCAAATCAAATATCTAAAATTATAGGTTCTCTGTTCACTGAGAATAATAATTTTGCTTTTGTAAGTTACATTACCACTCGCAGAACAGAAGACTATCTACATTTTTCCTTTTGTTAAAAAAGTTTATTTTCAGAAGATACATTTAAGTCTCCATATACTATCAGGAAGAATGCTGTTAATTGCTTCTCATTTTGCTGTTGGGAAAGCAACTCTGATGCCATAACTGGATTGCTCCTGGTCCCAATACAAGAGGATAATAGAATTACAGAGCAAACCTGCACCTTTCAGTTCCTGGCTTTAAAACCAAGATCAGGTATCATCATAATGAGCATGAGACAGATAAAGACAGTGGGCTGAAAAGCCTTGTATTGATAGTCCAAAAAGCATTTTGAAGGCACTGGAAAAGTGCATAGAGACGTTGCAAAAAAATAACTGGAAAAGAGATCACTATAGGTATTTTCTTTGCTTTTCTATAGTTTCTGGAATTCTGATAGTCTTTCAAAAAAGGAGTTAAGACCCTTGGTAAAACTGTTCCTAAAAATAATTTTATACTTAGGTCTTTGTAGATTTTGCAGCACAACTCTCCCACAAAAGAATAAAGTGTAACAGATAGTCATGTTTTAAGTTCACCCTTTGAACAAAAAGACTTTAAAAAATGTCCAAAATTGCATTTTTTTCCCTACCATAAGCTTTAAACTTTTGCTAAGTGATGTGTCAGCTCTGAAATCCAGAAAAAGCAGCATTCCTACCTGGATAAGGTGAGCGGGCACTGTGATGATGCAGGCTGACAAAGATTTCCTGAGCAGGCCACGGAGAACATACAGAAATTTTGTAAGGCTATGAGTATCTTCAGGAGTATCACTGCAACAAATGTCATCACCCCACAATATGGAACCCAGACTCTGAATTCCTATCCTCAAAACATTCCTTTGTTTTTTCTATTGGAAAAAAAAAAGAAGTCACTTGTTATTTCTTAAATGCTAGGAGGAATACAGTTTCTAGAATGCATATCCATAATCGTTGTGTACTTTATGTAATCACAGTAATCTCAGTCGATCTTATACAAATTGCAAGTGGAATGGCATTTTTTTACTGCTTAGATATCATGCTATGTTGGATAAGCAAGTACAAATGTAATAGACACATGGAAATACAGAGAACTATTAATTTGCATTTTACCAGCTAAATATAAGTATATTCTGACATAAAATCCAGTAACACTAGGACCTTTTATGTCCTTTCTCTCCTCCATCACTGTCTTAAAAAACACGTTAAAGAGTTATTTTCTCCCAGTTCTAAGACAGTCTGCTGGAAGTGCCTGAGAGCAATCAAACACAACTTCTCCCTTTATTTTCACCTTTCTGCTGCATTACTTTCATAACCTGACTACTCTGACTGTTTGCTTTTTCTGCTCCTTCTCAGTGAACAAGGTCAGTGCCTTACCTCACCAACACATGGGCCTGTCACTGTCTTAGAAGTCTCCAAGTATCATCTACATTGCTTTCAACTCCTTCCCACTAATGAAGGAAGTTTTACCCACAGCTGCGGAAAAACAGAGTCTGATGGGGACATCAGCAAACTGTCTCTTAAGGACCACACCTTGACATGAGAGCTTCTGGTCTGCTTTAGATACCTACTGGGTACTGGAATCTATGCTGTCCTGACAGACAAAATCCTAAGCAGTCCCATGTGTTACCTACCTAAAGCCAGTTTGCTGCCCTGCAGGAGGCTGGCAGAGGAGCATCCAACAGAGGCAGTGGCTAAGATAAAGCTCCTCTTCTGAAGGGACAGATTATGAAGCCAGAGTTGTAACTTGTTCATGCAAAGTAAAATGTTATCTCCCATAATGACAACTCTCATTTCTGCTTATTTGATGTGACCTTTCCTGGTGATCTTTGGAAAGGATTTTATATATATTTGCTATCAACAGCTGAGAGAAAGACAATGAACTCCCTTATTGAAAGACTTCCTGCACAACGTGATAAAAGAAACATTTCTAGAGTTCAGGGTTCATACTTAAAGATCAGCTTTCTTTATTTATACACAGACACACATATATAAATACTAATTTTGCTAAGTAAAATCTTGCAGGTACTTTTCACTACAGACAAGTGTTTTGATAAACTGTAGATATTAATTTCCAACAGCTAGAATAAACAGCAACTATCAAGCACAAAACACTGCACAGCTGCTCTGGAAATCCAGAGGAAAGGTTTTGAAAAGACAAGAGGCTACTCTTCCAAATGCTTCCTTACCCATATTGGGTAGACAGAGCCTAGGTTGTGAGACACAGTCAGTACCACATGGCTCTGCATTTATCCAGTTGTGAGTCTTACACAGGCAGCTGATCTGCCAATTCACTTCCAGTCTCTGGGAAAGCAATCTCTGTTTCAGCTCTGGCAGATTCTTTAGTCTCGGGGTTTGCAGGCTTTTAGGCTTTAGTTATGAAAAGTTAACTGTTTACACTGCTGTATGCAGATCAGGACAACAGAACAGGATAACACAACACAATCTGACTTCTCTGTAGGGTATTCCCTAGGCTCAGATGTTCAGTTTTTAAAAGAATAGCAAAAATAGAAGTTTTAGTCTAATATTCTTCAATTACTTCAGATCAGAGCAGATTCAGGCAGTTCATGATGTGCATTTAAACAACAGAAAAAACCCAGGCATTTAAGAAAACTATTTTATCCAGACATCATGGATATTGATCAGGCACAGAAAGTGTTACAGTGTTTCAAAATTTCAGCACAAACATACATAAAACTTACAGAAACTTTTTAAATGAGAAAAACAATTTTTTCTTATGAGGAGCATCCATAAGAACAACACACAGAGAAAAAAAATGTTCTCTTACTGCACAGAGGATGACAGATGCTTAGTTCACAACATCAAATCATAAGAGTAGTAAAAGATAAAGCTATTCAAACACCAGATAATGTCAGATGTATTTATTTTGGCCAGTAATGGAACTTCTACCAGTATAATTCTGTCAGGCCCACACAGCCCTGACAGTTTATTCTGAAACTGGAATATAAGAAAAGCAGAAGTCTAACATTCTCCCACAACAAGCGTGCTGTAAAGAGTAGGATAACATTTTTTTTAGATATACCACTAGGTCTTTTATATTCACATTAGTGTGGAAGCTTGGATTTATTTTCTAATTTCTTTTCACTTTTTTCATGTAATTTTCAACAATTACCCTGAAAGCCCCTCAACTTGAGCTCCAAAGTATACAAAAGAAATGTTAAGGAAATAGTTGCCTATTAAAACTCTGATGTCAAACATGAAAACCCCAAAATACTCTGAAACAAAGAGGTACCATTCTGTGTAACTTAATGCCATGATCAGTGTATAAAGGATTCAACCTTAATGATCAGCAGCAAAGAGTTACTGGGAGGTTTTAGAAAGGATGTAAACCTGATGCTTGTATTTGCAGCTTATAGGTAATTCAATCTCTGATTTTCCAAATAGACCTTAGCAAAGGTATTCCAGTCAGTGTGAAGAAATAGGTATTGCTTTGGTCAACTTCGACCAAACTTTTCTGTATCCTCATACCTCAAACAGGAATTATTGTCCTAAGGTCCACAAAGCCATGCAGGACAGTCAAAAAAATATTAACCTACAATGGCCACCTGCAGATGGTTCTATAAAACTAATGTTAACTAACCATACTAGGTCCCAGAGATGCCTGACCATCTTATCAAAGGTCTACTAAACCTCTAATGGTTGTTTGCACTAATTTTCCTAATTGTGTCATCTCTCAGCTGGGGTAAGTCGCATTCAGCTCACTTTTCTTCACACCCCTCTTCCAATAAAAGAGTAAATCTAAGTATCATTGGCATATTGTTGTGAAAGTAGCCAAAAATATCTGAAAGTTTTACCAGTCAGGTAAAGGATTATTTGGGGGTGGGGGGCATACATGCACAAACTTCTCAGAAGCTTTTATGATTTTATATGGCAATTATACACAGGTCCAGAAGAATACAGGCTGCTCCTTACTCTACAATCTTCATACCTTCCTACTTAAACAGCACTTCTGAGGGCTCAGTAAATAGAAGAGGATACGAAAGAGCAGAGAACTGCTCAGAGATTTGGCAAAAGATCCAAGGTGTGTTCTGGGCCACTACTACATTCAAGTCTGGACATATGTTTAAGAAGGCTTTTAAATGTACAAAATTGAGTGTACAAAGAAAGATGATGCATAGGGAAAAGTGGAATATTAAAAGAAAGTAATAGAAACCACTCCAGGAAATCATATGCATTACCTCCCTTGAAACAGAAAGAACTACATAGGGCTAATGGCTTTCTAGGTCAATAAACTGGCCTGAAAAATGACTTTTCTAACTTTTAAAGCTTCACCTTGGAAACTTATATGTATTATTTAGCCCACATATATTTTTACATTCATCTCAGTAAAAGTTCTGGTTTTTGTTTTATTGACACTAGTAAGACATTCTGAAATGCTCAACAAAAATCAGTGATGTTTAATTTTTCCCTACTTGCAAGCAAAAACCCCCAAATGCTGGCTCTGAACAACATTCATTTTCTTATACATATATGAAGAGAAATAAGCACTAACAGTCTAATGTCTTTGGCAGGAGGCTGTCTGCTGGCTGGAGGCTGGCAGGGTGTTCGTTTCACCCAGGGCTCTGAGGCAGGAGGAGCATCCCCGTGCTGCACAGGAGGATGACACACATGCCTGTTGCCATGGCTACCACAGCGCGAGGGAGAGGGACCTGGCAGGGACCAATGGCCTTCTCCAGACTGGCACTGCCACCGAAGGAAAGGCAAACCCTCCCAGCCATCTCAGCAGAGACTGAGCGCTGAGCACAAGCAACCGACATTTACACACCAGTGCTCTGTGCAGGTAATGCTCCTGAACCTCACTGTTAGACACGAAAACATCCTTTCCAGCATTAGCAAAAATGATTCCTAAGATACTGGACTGGTACACAGACTTGTATTAAATAATTTCAGGCTCTCCAGTGTCTATACTAATTGACTTCTACTGCAGGAAAATTTCTATCGTGCAACAATAATTATCTTTCAATTTAGCACCAATATATACAGTTTATTATATTATTTCCATCAACTCCAAAGGACTTCCATGTTACTGAATATGACAAAGAATAACTGATAGGGCACTGCTCAAATTAGAAAATCAGTCAAATCAGATTATGTCCTTACACTTAAAATGTTTCTGATTACTCATATTATGCTTTATAAAGACTACAGAGATCTTTGGAAGGTTGAAAAGCTGTTTTGATTTGCAAACTGAATTCTGAATTACCGTTCTTATTTCTTTACTTCTCTTTCAATGCTCACTAAATAAAGGTACCACTGTTCAATTAATTCAAAAATTCAGTCCAGTAAAACAACAATGAAAAAATCTGAAAGTTTAAGGGTAAATGTTTAACCTCAATAATCTTGAACAGATTATTGCTAAAGCAATAATTTGAAAAACAAATCTTGCAGGGGAAAATGTGTTTTGCTTAATTACATTATATTTGGCCATCCATTTATTAGCTAATTGCACAGAAAATGCATTATGCATTTTACTAATGCTGTCTTACATTTCTTTCTTGCATGGTCCTGCATATCTGTAACAGGTAAAAACTCAAAAGAACCTTAAAACATGAACAACGCTATTTATTTTGGTTCTTTACTTTAGCAATGCTTAGAAACAATTTGTTCCTTATTAAGGAACAAGGTCCAAGACCTTGTGCCACTCCTGAAAAGCCAGAAAACAGTAGTTACAGGATTAAAGAGGAGTATGAGGGTCTTCAGTACCTGGGGATCAGAGCCATCAAAGCCTTCCTGGGAAATGATCCTCTGAATGGACTGAAGCAGCCTTGCATAACCATTGTTCATATTACTGTTGGTAAGAAGAAATATTTTAGTTACACATTTTCATACTCTCCTATATGTCTCTAACAGATGTATAAAAAATAAATATGAGCAGGTACAGCTTTCACTGCACGTGTCATATAGAAAAGAAGTGTCAGAGAAGGAAAAAAACCCCAAACTCTTTGAATAAAGTTGACATTATAAGCAGTTGTGATAGCTTCATATTAACTAGTTCAGTGCTCAGACATTTAGTGAAAGCTAAAATCTCCAGGGATTAAGATAACTTAATTATGTCAGGCTCACTTACATCTAGAAGATTAATGATTTAATGTATCAACTTAAAGTTGAAACCATTACAGCCCAGTACTAATCTTCTGTAACTGACAAAGATCTACCCAGTTGTTATTCCAAGTATACCTAATCAATGCCCTGATGAACAGAGTTGACTTTCTGTGAAAATTTTCCTCTATTTTCACTGCTTTATTTGCCTGACAGCAAAATTGCGAGGTAGTATTTATTCTATGTATTGTTTAGAAAATGTAATATAACATTCAGAAAAACAAACAAAAGCAAACTGATGGCTAAAAATGGATTTAAGCAGACTTAAAACAAAATGAAAGTTCAGCAAATCATCTTGTCATACTTAGCAGCCCTTTACTTTCAAAGAGCAATTCAGGTGCTCACTTCTAAAAGACACATATTGTTTTCTTAAATCCCATGGAGCATACTGGCTTGGCTGTCTTGGCTTGATGCAGGTTCCTCACTGCAGCTTATGCCCTTCTATCTTTTCTGGTTTCGACATTTTCTTCCAGTCTCACTAATTACCATCAAGGGTTGAGGATTCAAACCTCTTGCTATACTTCTTGGGAAATATGACAGGTTATTTTGAAAATTTTGCCTCTAAAAATATTGTTGTTTGCTCTATCATTTATATCTGGTCTGGTAAGAGCCCAGGTTGGAGGGCACCTTGAGAGACCACCTGGCCCAAACATTAATGAAATGATTCCCACTACTTTACTAAAAGCCTAGACTGTTATCCAAATGCATTTTACTGATGAATAAACCCAAATAAACTTGCTTTCATCCCTTGGCCCAGGAGAGAATTCAACTTTTCTGAGAAGCATGTAAGAATTGCAATGATCTGTCTTTGGACCATTGCTGCAACTCAAAATTCTATGTTTCCTTTAAGGAAACAGCATCAGCCCAACCTCCGCCCCCAAATATACTTGAGTTATAAACATCTACAATCAAAAAAAGTCATGTGGTCCTAATAAATTTGAGTTTTGAAATATTCAGTGTCAAAAAACATTAAGAGATGAACTTTCTCTGATATGAACACAAAGGAGAGTTTCCAAATTAAACTCTATTTATTTTTGTTTCAGATTTAGTACCCTAGAAGGCTACTGTTTAAACTGGAGTACCTTAATAATTGAATACTCTTTATGAAATTCAGAGCTGAAAATTAACTGGCAGTATATAATCTCAACACGATATTTCATATTTCAAAGTCTGCCTTGCTATACAAAAAAAGGAGCACCTCAAACAGGGAAGTTTAACTTGTGAAGTCCATTACTTTCCTAGTGTTTAGTTGCAAAAGGAATGGCTATTAAATATTTTATCTACACTGCCTGGCAGCTGTCAGTTTACAGGGTGAACTTTAGCCCCCACAGTAGCCAAAATTCTCTGTGTCTTTACATTATCACAACAGATAAATTTTTTTGCCAGAGAATATACTGCAATCAAAATATTTGCTCATTTCTGATTCATTACTAACCTGTTTTTAAAAGTTAGTGGATAAAAGAATAAAATAACCAAAGCACTAGCAGGATTAAGGGGTCCCAAAATGAAAACAAACAAATAAAATAGATCTTCAATTAATCTACCAGAGAGAGATTTGCAGCAAAGAAAGAATTAAAAAAAAAAGGTAACGCGTGTAGATTTTTTAAAAATGTAAAACCAGGTGCTCTTCTACCTCTTTCTAAAATATTAATGGTTTACTTGAATTTGACCCATCTTACATAAATAGGAACATGAAAAATATTGTAGGAACACTATTTATAAAAGCAAGTTGCATTACCCTTCTGGCCATGTTTGTCACAATATTTAAGGAAGGAAATAAGATTTTTCTCATTTTCCAATTTCTAGTCTTTTTTTGGTTTTGTTACTGAACACCATTTGATTTTGATAATGAGTTTAAACAATTCCCTCTTTACTTTTTTTTTGTTTAGCACTTTAGTAATGGATAAAGCAGGAGCTGGCAAGAAGGTATCCTGGTTACAACAAAGGCTCTGACTTCTCTGCTGATAGTTTCCAAGCAGTTAACAAAGGTTAGGTTATCAAGGGTATGACAAATAGCCTTGTTACGTAAAAGGAGACACCATTAGGCAAGACAGTCAAACCTGTTTTATCTAAATTTATGGGTAAATCTAGACTCTAGATAAATTTATTCTTTTTTCAAAAGCACATACATTCTTCAGGTAAAACTTACAAGTATTACTGAGAAACTACAACTTCATTATTTGGTATCCTTTGATTATCAAACCTTCTTGTTTGGTAACTGCACTGAAGAAGGAGACTAGAAGCAGAGAGAAAGAAAATAAGTGTTGTCTGCAATGCACTGAGTCACCAGAGAGGATATTCCTGCCTTCCTGTTAAGTATCAGCTCCAGCAGTGCAGCGACCAGGACATCAGAATATCCTGGCAACAACCACCGGAGAGCAGTTGCTGTCAGCCACACACCCCTGTAAACCCAGGCCCAGCATTAGCACCAGGACAGAACTGCCCTTCCCCAATATAAAAATGAGATAAGACAGAGAAGGTTTATGCCTTCTTTTGGCACCACACACCCAGTCCCATTTACTACTTCCTTTAAGAGAACTGGCTTCACAATCTGTCTTCAATTAAATTTTATCATGGGGAAATGAACTTCTATCCATCTTGAGTGATTATCCAAAGGGAAGTCTGCGGTCTAATTTAGCCATCAGGTGTCAGAACTGCAGAAAGGAGAGCAAATATGGCTATTAAATGTTATACCTACACTGTCTGGCAGGTGCCAGTTTAACAGGGTAACATTTTGCCCCTCCCTCCGTCAAAAAACAGGTACAAACACACATGTGAAAACACAGGAGAGAAAAGGAGGATCGATCCAAACTTTAAGGTGAACAAACAATGTTGATAATCTCCAAAACTCACTTTTAATTGCAAAGTAAAAGGTCACTTTTAATCTAATCATTCGAACAATCACCTTTCTTTCCAAGTCCATAAACAAACCAAGTGCTTGTGTGGATAGCCAGAGAGGGACATATGTACAAATCTATGTGATTTCTCAAAAGGGCCAAGAGTTTCTGGCCCATATAAAGTCCCTACATCTCTGATCTTGCAAGGGAAGCTCTGTAATTATCTCAAAAAAGACATTAGCTACAGTTACAGAGACAGTTCACTCACTGAAGAACAGCTGAAATAAAATGGGTTTCTTAATGTGGTGCTAGAGAATTAGAAGCATGAGGATGATCTGGTCCTTTTTATAAATACAAACATATTTTTATGCCACAAAACATTATGACAAAAGATCTTTCTTATTAAAAGATGAAGCATTGTTTTTCCAAGGATTCTGACAGGAAGCTGTATAAGCTGTATAACAAAATGTGGTACATTACTTTTCTTGTATATTTTCTGTTATAAATGCATAATCTGTTGTTACATCCTGGGGTGGTGAAAGGAAAAGAGAGCAAAGAATTGTTCTTCTGGCTCCCAACCTCTTCCCAAAGAAAAGGAGGGTGGGGGAAGAGATGTTCCAAACTTCAAGGAGGAGAAATGAAACCTAAGGTCCTCCAAAACTAGTCACCCTCTAACTGAAAAATAAAGGGAAAAGTAAGGCTGGTCAACAAGCTGAATTCTACGTGCATCTAAACAAGTTTTGGATTAAGTACATCCTTTGAGGACCATAAATTACATAAAAAAGTAGCAGGTTTCTATCAGGAAAAGAGAAAAAAACCTCACCCGAACTGGACACCACTTAGGGAACACCTTGTTCACATCAGTATGTGTGATAATTTAATCAAAAAGGTGCAATTAAAAAAAACCTCGAGCTTCTAAAATCTCTTTACAATGATGAGGCTGTCATTGCTCATGACCTTCATGTGGGATGTGTGTAGTGGGTTAGGTGCACTTTCCATGACGAGTACCTGAGAGAAGGTTCCTCTTCAATGGCTGTAGTTACACGACTAGAACAATTTATTTCAGCCTGAGCTTAAACCATGCTGTGCTCTGCAACACTATAAATATTTAGAATGGAACATGTAAGATAAAATAATGTGGAAACATTTAGAGAAGATGGAAAAGGTTTTTTTTTTTCAGCTAATTCCTAATTTTTTGCAGGTTTGATACTATAAAGAAGCATCATGTCTCAACAATAACACCATTCATTTATGGAAAACTATATACTAGACAAAACTATTAGTTTCTACTTCCTCTTCAGTATTAGTGATCAAAGCAAAACATTCTTGGATTTAAAAAAACCCACAACACACTGTTGCTTTTGGTCTCCACTCCTACACAATTTAAGTGAAAATTTCATTCCAAAATATCTTTACTGATACATATCTTGCAAAGTACACCCTTTAGAAAGTCATGAAATCTTCTGCAAACATCTCATAATATAGAGCCTATTAGTGTAAATTATTTCAATAATGAACTATCCCCTTTTCAAAAAATGCTTCCTTATTTTTGTCAGCTTCCACTGGTAATTTTCTGTCAATCTTCTTTTGATATCTTAAATCAAAAGAAAAACAGTATTTTTAGAGATTTTCTGAACTTCAAGTAATTTTTGTAACTTTTAAAAAATTTCCTTTCAGGCTGTCAGTACTTTTTTGAGGTACCATCAGCTTGATAGAGATTTTTCAATGCTAGACAGGCAATCAGCATTATGTAAACAGGGATTTTTTTGGTTATGGCTCTAACCATAGTCTGAGAACCACATGCTTAAGAAATTATATGTTCTAAGTGGAGACATTCTAACCAGCCATGGCTGTGCTCCTTGTTCATTGTAACACAGAGCAAGAGTCCAAGCTCCCAGTAGGACCTTCAGGCAATCCAAGATAAGGTCTAACACAAGTTGTTGACTTCTATTGAAAGGTGACTATTATGTGACTGCTTTCTTTAAAATCATTGCCTAGTTAACCAAGAGAACAGAAATTTTTACTGTTCTATAATATATTGAAGTTAGTTTTAAAAGCCTGAAGCATTCAATTGATTTTCCAAACAGTAAAGCCAGCAAAATAATATCCCTTCCCTCCCACTTTTTAAAATGAAATCGTGCTGACAGGACTGTGAACTCATTTTCATTCCATGAGAAAAGAATGCTTCCTTTGGAATTTCATCACAGTACTTGTAAAAAATACAGTACAATCTGCTGGGTTTCTGTAAAAGCATGAACTTATTGAAAGCAGTGAAATAACTGCTAACATTCATATGTAGTATTGGGTTTAATACATCATGACTAATGTGAATTAAAGAAACACAAAGACAGGGATGAAAAGGGACCTCAACAGGTCTGACAGATGTTTACCTAGCTTGTCCTTAGAAATTTTCAGTGATGGAGATTCTACAGTACTCCCAACTTGTGTCTGCATGGCAACTTCTTGTGCAAATCATTACATAAACATCTCCACATGTCCAGCTGGTATTTCTACCACCACAATTTACTGTAGCCCATGACTGCAGAGGACAGAGTTACTTGCTCTGTATTTCAGCTTTTAACTCTGCTTCGATTTTTCCAAGAACTTCCATTCTTCTTTCTAAGCTTTATATCAGGGACTGTAATTTTGAAAAATTCTTCCTTCCCACCTTGTTTTAACACTGACCTAGTACAACCTCTTTAAAATAAGGAATCCAAAACCAACCATGTTTGTGGTCAGAAATGACAATAATCAAAGTCAGAAGACAAATGATCTACCATAAAGAAAGAGATGTACACAACTCTACAATTCCCACAGATTTCTAAGAGCCCACTATCCCCAATGTGTGCTTTATTTCTCCCTGTTCCTTATCACATTGTTTTTAGACTGCATGACAATGTTTAGAATGGTACCTTGGTACCTCCCTTACTCCCAACAACACAATTCCTTCGTTTCAGCAGGAGAGGCTTCCTGAAGGAGACCCACGTTGAGGGTGCAGGGAGAGGAAAAGGAGATGAGCCTTCCAAAGTCCAGCTTTATTTGATCAGGTTCCTCACCTCATCACTCTGTGCTCTACCAATTTGCCAAGAAAACTGCACAAATCCAACCTTTCTGTCAGAGTTAAACTAAAAATAAGAACAGAACTCCCATAGTAAGAATGATGCACTTTTATCGGGCTAGCACACAAGGACAATATCAGCAGTGAGCAAGGCTTACAAAATCAAAGGCATAAAAGTTAAAGTTCACTTCTTTTACTAAACTGATGAGTTAATTTGATTTTCATGTAAAATGAACAGGTACTCGACAACCATATAGTTACTGGAATGAAGCCCAGAGTCACGACATTCTCATTAGCTAGAGAAGAGAAGAGAAAGTGAGTTAAATTGCTCAATAACAGTAACAACACTTGCAACCTATCTGTCAGATATTCTTATGTCTATCCCCTATTGCTCTGCTACTAAAAATTAGTAATTATACATAATTAAGTTGGTTCAAATACTTACTATAGAAAGAATAAAACAGAAGTTTTCTGCTTTCTCTTAAAAGTGGAGTTTTTTTTACAGTATCACAAGAATTTACTTTACAAAGCAGTGACATTTGATCATGTAACAGTACGAATTAGAGAGAGACTTGGCTTTTGCTTTGCTACAGCTCTAAGAAAGGTGGTTCATACTGCACTTCTTTCATAAATCTGAGGTTTTATATTTGAGTGTACTGCAATGGAAATCAATCCCAATGAAGCACACCACACTGCCTTCAGGAGCTGGGCCTATACACTGGGATCTATAAAGCTAGGTATCATATAAATTCATTGACTGGGCTGGATAAAGAAACTGCTGGCCCAGCCTTGATATTTGACTTGACTTGAAGTGTCTCCAAGAAAGATACAATGGACATGTGTCTACAGGCTAACATGAGTCTTTGCTACTGTCACTCATTTTTTCTCGGTCTTCCTTAATTCACTACTGATAGACATAAACATAGTAAGTTATTCATTCAGAGAAGAGTTTGAATAGGAAATGTTTTGTAAGACATAATTAGTGATTGTAATTTTATTCACAGTATATTGTATTTTCCTTAGGTGAAGCTGTAGGATGTAAGAAGTAAAAGCACATCATAAACTAATCTAATCCAGCATTCTAAGCTATGTAGGTCAAGAATGGCCTGTCTCCTAAGTCCTAAAAACTGCACAGATATCTTCCCAAGACTGATAGCCACCTGACAAGCACATCTCCGAGCTGATGGGGCTCAGGGAGTATTCTCAGACAGACAGGAACAGTTCTCCCCAGTCCCCACACTCGGCTGTCAGTAGGGCTGGGCTGAACATGCAGCTGTGTCCTAGGCTGTCCTAGTAATGTCTGCCCTAATTGTCCCTGCCAACGTGTTCCCTCCCCCAGCCGGGAGCAGAGCTCTGTCTCCGTGCCACTGCAGCCGTGTGGCACCGAGCGGGACCCACGGCCCCGCTGCTCCTGACCCCGCTGCATTACCACAGCGCTTTTCACGGCAAACGCAGAAGCAAAAATATCCTTTCCTGCCAACGTGCAGACAAAATCTAAACACACAACAGAACCATTGTATCAAAACTTACCATGTTTTCATTTTAGGCTCGAAGGACAATTCTTCATGAAGGTAAAAACTGTGCCATTTTATGGACTGACACAGTTCTGGAGACATTTTTTTAGAAATATCATAATAATGGCCAAACTTCGTATATGTTGTTGGGCTGGCCTGTGGAAACAACAATACTGATTACAGCCTTAAACTATTACCTGTCAAAAGAAAGTAATTAACTAGCAATAGGCTTCAAACCTCTGTTTTTCCCCATTCAGCCTAAATAAAAGTTTCAAGCAGAAAAACATTATCGTATTTACTACTAAGTTTTTGCTCCCCTCTTGTCATGTGAATTTTCACAGAGAATTCAACCCTTACTGTTCCAAGTTGCATCATTAAAGTGCAGTCAGATAATTAAAAGAATGTATTTTTGCACATGTTCTAGACAGAAGATCACAAATTTGCAAAGGCCAGATCTATGAAATGTGCAGAACACCATGTGTTCCGCCTCTTTGATTTTTCAGTCTCTGAGAATTATATAGTGCTACAGAAATATTTTCAGCTGATTTGGTAAATGTTTCCTTTATTTATGATCAGTGAAAAAACCAAACCATTGCATCTCCATATAACTGATTTTAACAGAAAAATAGCAAATAGCTAAAAACTATTTTTAATTTTTGAAAATTGAATAAACAGTAGGTTGAGCATTACACACAATAACTATGATTTGCCATAATGAAGATACATTTTCCTCAGATCTTAATTTTGGTATATAAAACATCATAAACCAAACTGAATATATACCTGGCCAGGAATTACGCATTTGGATGTGTTCTGCTAGTAAATAGAGGAAATGAACGCATGTATTTGTTCCACATTAATGAAATTCAGGATACAACCTGCAACATTATTTGAATTATACATGTGAAGTCAACCCCCCAGATTGTTACAACATATAATATTCAAGTAGAGAGTATCTTACCAAAAATGTATTAAAATGTTAAGATTAGTTAGAATGACTTGATTTAGAGTAAACATTTTGAAATTATTTGACTAATAGTTTTTAGGTCTGGTCAGTTATCAGAGAATATCAACAGTAACAATAACGCAATATTTTTCCTAGAATAACCAATGACCCCCAACTTTTAATTAAAATAAATAATTAGTTTTTAATTTAAAAAAACCCATGGAATATCTAGTCATAAAAGGCAAATCAGTTTTACTGAAAAAAAAAAAGATAGAAACTCAAATTCCCTAAGTCAGTGTACCAATTTACTTATTGGTATCTGATTTTTAAAGTAGGCAGTCCAATGAAACATAACATTCTATCAGAATTTAAATACTTTTATGGTAAAATGTAACTTTATTCAAAACGAGGATTCTGAAAGCAATTTAAACAGGGGCTGTTCTTTGGCCTATAATCTATTCTTTATCCGGATTACAGATCAGAATGTTTTTACTGCAATCTCTGCCAGAGCTCATCTTTTTATTGTGTACTTCCAAGCCCCCTTAATGTTTTAGAAAGGCCTTGACTAACTGAACTTTGATCTGATGTCTTCATTGAGAAAAGCTCCAGGTTGCCCATTTCAGATGCAAATCCTTACTGAGGCCCAATAGAGTTTAGTAAAGACAGCAAAAAAGAAGAAACAAGAAGTTTCCAGGATCCTCTTTGAGAATCCTGAGGCACATTGGTGTCCTTAATCCACCCTGCTGCATGGATTAAGGTAGGTGATAACCTCTCTTGATTCCAAAGAATGAGCACAGCGCCTACAAACTGGGTGGAGCCTGGGATTTGGCGCTAATAAACCCCCATAAAAGCAATAAAAGCTGGGTCCATGTCAGAAGGCCGTGAATAGGCCTCAGTGTCCTGCATTCCCAGGCTTAGCGGGAAGCTCGCAGAAAGCCTACCTGAATCAAGTAAGCATGAATAATCTGCCTTAGCAGAATGGCCATGGAGAGCACGGAGCACACACTGGCCATCCCTCTCAAGTTTGAGCTGATCAATTTATGACTGGACTGGAGTGGAGGCTCAGGCCAGCTCTTTCCTGGATTCCTGTTTTGAACAAGGAGAAATACACTAAATTGTCAGCGAGCAGAGCGTGCTTTTATGCTACCGTCTGCTGTTAATGTTTCTAATTGCAATACTAATGTGCTAGAAATCTCAGATTTAGGATGAATCAAGGCAGAAAATTGATTTCATGCTGTGACAGTTTATATATTGCCCCAAGAACATAAGCAGCTCATTCAAAAAAAAATAAAAAGAAATGAAAAGAAGAAAATAAAGAAAACCTCGCACTGTCTTGCATTGCAAAACAGGCTCTCCATATACTTAGAAGTTTAAATGAAATTCACCTCTGATACAGATGTAAATAACAAACTGGCAAAGGCACATCAGGCATAACAAGGCCTTTCACTCCAACAGATTTCTTATAAATCGATCTTTTTCTGATGCATGGTACGTGCAACATGTAGAGTGAAACTGTGACAGCTGTGAAGAGCACTAATACAATTACCATGCATAAGAACAAAAATGAGGTAACTGGCTAGTCTATATGGGGTCTAAAAAATGGAAAGGGAGTATCTGAAATACTAATCAAAATCTGTTATTACTCAGAAACAGTAACAAAATTAAGCATCAAAAATACCACAAAGACAGCTTTTACTCAGCATTCTTGCTCTGTATTTAGCCAGAAAATGGATAAAGAAGTTTCTGCTATCATGTTTAGAGTTCTAGCTAAAAGCAAAGCTAATTTTTCTCTTTCACAGTTGAAACTATTTGACAGTAGTTTTTGAAAATGCACTGGTATATCAGTTCAATCAGTTTGGAAAATATGCTTTGGAATTTTATTCAACATTGGTTTTTACCAGCAAAGGAAAATTTAAAGAATTAATCACAGCCAAAGTTATTAATTAAATTATTGCACTAAATGTATTGCTGTGTGTAGCAAGGCAGTATCAGATTTTTCCTCAATGGAGTATATTCACCAATCAAATTAATATAGTACAGAGCCAAAATGTTATGATAACTGCAATACAAAATACCGAAAAATATCAACTTCAAACCAATTTTTCACCAATTAAAATGTTCTGTGGAATTTTAAGTATAGATAGTTTAAGACTGGTATTTTGTGTGTTTTAATTTTTCAATAAATCTAACATACACATAAAAATATTGTACCTCAACTACTGCAAATGATCAGCATCCAATTCAAAAAGTGACAATAACAAGGGAAACTCCCCCAAAAAGACTGACCATCTTATTCTATCTTGTACAATCAATTTGCAATAATCAAGGGCATGTACATCATGCCTTTTCAAGAAATACTACATTAGTGCAAGAAGTGTTTACTGCTATGAAGTTCAAGAAGATGAGTGCACACCCAACTGAATTTTAAAATAATTCTTCTATTTTGTTAGAACATTAGAACACAATTTATTAACAACATGCAATTGTTTTCATATCAATGTACAAGGAACTCTGCTAGATTTTAAAATACACAAATTATTTTGGGGATGGTTCAGAGTGGCACAGCAAGCTCCACAATAACAAAATTGATGAGATTATATGATTACCCTGGAGGCTGTTTGATTTGGCATGTCACCATATATAAGTCTTTTCTGACACAACTATATAGCCATGTCTGTGCAATTTCACAGAAAACCAAACATGCCAAGCCTTGTAAGATCATTTTGTCACATTCCAATTATGTTTTTAAGAATACAACTGAACTTATTAGGCAGGTATGACTACATCTAAACCAGAATTAATAAATGTAGGCTAAAATGTATAGACAAAGCTGGGATTTTATTCTGGATAGCCAGAAATGCTGTAATTTTGTTAAAGATAGATTGTGCCACTGGATTAAATAAGAAAGTCACCAGCCATGGGAGATTGATTATTCACAAAACACTAACAACTGTAACCTCTGAAAGACTGAGCACTGAGCTCGTTTCTTACACTGTCCCAGCACAGTGATTAGTTTCCAGTGACAGTGAAGTTGATATAATCTCAAGTGCTTGCTTTAGTTGTTATGCACATGGATAAGCAGGTCAACAGTTGCTTCAACACAGTACCTTCACTACAGATCCAGTAAGTCGTGTTGATTAAACCTACTTAAGTAATTTGTGTACAACTAAATTTGGGCCAAGTTTGTGAGTGCATTATCCAAACTTTTATAAAAAGCTGTCTCAATTTAATAATACTCTTCAAAAAATCCCATGGAACTTAAATGTTGTTTATTTTAAAATTACTATTGTCTGTATAAAGTTTTAGAGATCCCGCAAACTCTCAAATTCCCTTTCTTTTTGTATCACTAATAATTAAAACATTCAGTGGTGTACGATAGTTTTCCCTCAAGAGGCAATCCTGTAACACTGTCCATTAGCAGTTCTGTTGCCTAGGTTCTCCTGAAAAACATTTGCTTTTCAAATTCATTTTGAGTGCAAGAAGAAAGATGTAGGAAATAGCTGTTACCTCCATTTTTGGTAAATTTTGGTAGCGCCAGGCTATTTTCATAGAATCATGAAAGTCCTCAGACTTAACAGCCGCTGCTTCATCTCCCAGTTCCTTCTGGTGGGTATCATCAAGCAAAGGGGCTGGAAGTTCCTACAGGTAGAGAGCAAAACAATGTCAGCTATCTACAGCAGAAATGGCAGTGCAGATTTTTATCCACACCCCCCTCCAGCTAGATAATATAGTTATCTGAGTATAATGGGCAGTTGTAAAATCTGTAACAAAGCCTGATTAAAAGAACTCTCCTGGAAGACTGGCTCCTACTAATACTGAGCAGAAAAAACCCCCACGTAATTATTATAAGAAAAATGAATTGTAGAAGTAAAAGAAAGAATGCAGAATGGAAATACCACATTTTGTACTCTACTTCATCTTGAGCAGCACTCGTATCCCTTTTATTTAATCTTTCTTTAAAGGTTGATCTCCTAAACTACTCCATTTCTGAGTGTGGGTAAGTTCCCTGCATAGCAAATTTAAGCCTATTTTAACATAAGATCTTTGTTAGCTCCTGTAAATCTTTCAAAAGTATCCAGCAGACCACAACAGCCTACAGACACCAGCTGAAATCCACTGTAACAGGATGGTTTGAATTTTCTCTTCTGCTAACCACTAGGCATCATATCTACTCACGATAGATATCTCATGAACACAAACACAGGAAAGGGCAGGGCAAATATTTAATCCTGGATATTTTAAAAGTTTCTAATGTACACTTTCTGCCTTTGCTGCACTGCTGAAAAAGCAAACAGCATGGGATGCATTCAGAATTTATGCACTGGGCTTCTACACCTACTAGGGCAATAAAGTGCAATGAAGTTTTCTGACCTAACTTTATCACACCCATCCCTGTAAACTGGAGGGCACAGAACCTCTCTCTGCTTAAAACAGAACAAGACTTACATGAAAACTATGTTTTCATTGAGCAAAGACTCTCGAGGAAGAACTGCGATATGCCTCAAGGGTTAAACCTACATAGAGCTAGCCAGTATCTCTGTTACAATGTATTGGGTGTGAAGACATAGAACAACCAAATTTGAAAATTTTAGAAGAAGAATCTCGATGGAAAGATGGGATACACATCAAACACTGCACAAAGGCAGCGCTGATGCTGACCATAAACACCCACGACATTCATGGCTTTGTGTAGGTAGACATGGTACAGACACACACAGAAAGGAGACAATGAAAGTTTTAACACATCCATTTTGGGTTCAGTATTACACTTATTTAATATTAAAGAGCACAGGAGAGAAAATCTGCATATAGTTCTATACATAACCTTACAAACAACATGTGCTACTTTGCTTCTTTCACATAAATTAACATAGCACCTATAATTATTGAAAAACAAAGAGATTTCAGAGAGTTGTTTCTGTCTCTTTCAGGGGTTGGTCACTACATTCCCTGAGGTATCAGGCAATGGAAGTCATGAAAACTTTCATAAACTTTCTAAGTTCAATAAAGTTGCAGAAATGGAACAACTATGTTTCAGTAGCTAAGCAAAAGACACAAAGCACACCTTTGAACAAGTTATTTCATTTCTTTTCCTTTCACAAATGAACTGCAAAAGCCTAGTAATGACTCTTTATGAGATTGATTATGTACAGAGTTATATTTTCAGATTTCTTGCAGCTTGTTTAAAAAATACACTTGCATACAATAAACTCATTATTACGGTAGTAAAAATTAAGCTTTATGGGTAGGAAAGCTACATGAAGATGAAGATTTTGATTTAGTATTTACAGTTATCATTAAATTCACAGGCTTGTAACAGCTGTTTAAGTTAAAAAAAAAAAAAAAAAATTACTCCAGTCAGAGTTCCATTACATCTACCCAGCAAAAAAGCAGGCAAGCTTTCAAATCAAATGCTTCTGACAGGTAGGAAAAAATGAAAATAGAACACTGTACTGAAAGGTTCTGAGAAAGAATAAATACAAACTAGAGCTGACAAGCACCCCAATGCATTTCACATATATGCAGATATAAATTATCTGCATTTACTTCTAAGAGCATTATATAAAGTATTTTTTTTTTTTAAAAAAAAGCTAATTTTGTAACTCAGATATCCACAATAGAAAGTTAATCAATCTTATTTTCCAACTGAGGTGTTATTTTGAGAACACATTACTCAACAGTTAAACTATTGTGCAGATTCAATTTCCTAATACAGTTATTCATAGATTTAAACTTCCTATCATAAAAAGGTCTTTCTTTTTCAGTGAAGAGCTGCTGATACTTGATCATCTCAAACAATTCCTCAATTAATAATAATTTAAAAAAACCCAAACAAACCAACTTTCATTTTAAAAAGTGAGTCCTGCAAAGAAGCAATTTGGAGGCCAAAACAACATTTCCAGATCAACTTGCTCCCAGGTACTACTGCATGTTTTTGTAGTGGTGGGTAATCTCTGGTTTTTTGAAAACAAGTGCCTGCCAGAGATCATGAAATCCTGCTTAAACACTTCATCAAACTCCCTGGGCTTGCCCCTGTTTCAGACACTACTGATACAGGAATCTGCTACCTCACCCTGCTGTAACATCACTAGGCAGCTATCACTTCATCTGCAAAGCCAAAATCCAGGAAATGGCATATTGTACAATTCTCCTTCCTGGAGGTAAAGAGGAAAACAGCAGTAATATTTCTTAAAGCTATTTAATATTGTTCTCCCCTACAATCACTGCAAATGACTAACATCTGTGCTGCTGGTTCATTGTTGTTACATAGTAATTGGGAAAGTCAAATTTGAGACAGGGACATTAACTACACAAATTTGTTTATTTTACACATAAAATGTATTTTATGCTGAAAAAAGAACAGAGGTCAAGACAATAAGGGTGAGAGGTTCTCCAAGTATTACTGATAAAGTACAAGCTGCTTAAATAATCTCATGTAACACTGAGAAAAAGTTCCTGCCTTCCAGTCAGAGAACAAAACCTTCTTACATGACACACTGTGGCAGGGAGACACTACAAATCCCAGCTGCTGACACTCAAGAAACTCAGTCCAAAACAATCACAGACAGACACACTATCAGTGCAACACAATTAGGCACTGTGGTGTGTCTTAACTGCTGCTAAGCATGAAGCAGATTAAGAGATCAAGGAAAAATGGTTTCACCTGAAGCTGATAAAAGATTTTGGCTGCTGGAGATGAAAATCCATCTAAGTATCCATCTGAAACAGCCTTTTTCTTTTGCCAATACAGCTTACTTTTAATTTCTGACACAATAAAGAGTTTTTATTTTGACGTAATAAAAAACTTCTGACATTAGAAAATGATTTAAACATGACTAAATTCACACAAAGCACCCCGAGAAAGCCATGCCTCCGTACCCAGCAGTGAGCACATGCATCAGCTTAGGCCTGGTTTCTGCTGTCTCGTGCCTTGCTGCCCCACAGGAAGGACCAGGAGCACTTGAGGAACTCTCTCATACCAAGAACAACACTTACATCCTAAGCTGCTTTTCCAAAATGCCTTTACCTACTAACTACCATGCTTAGCTGAAGAACGTTTCTTAGAGGTACCATGTTCTTGTCCCCTGGCAAGAAGCAAGGGACACTGAGACTTAAGACATTTTTGGGGCTACCACATCTCACAGCCATGCAATTTTCTATGCCAACAAGCACTCTGTTCTAAAGCAAACAGATCCTGGATCATACTCTTCAGTGTGGTGATTGTGAACTACATGGCCTCTGAGGAGGCTTTGTACATAATAAGCTGCAGTCTGGAGAAGGTGCTTTGCCTTTGGAGCCAACTGATATTTTGAAGACCAACTGCCTAAGCTCAACCCATTTTATTAACTTGGTTAAATATATTCCAAGATGTACTTAACCACAAATAGGGAAAAAGAAAATTCCAATCCTATTCAAGGTCAGAGTGTATCCGTAATTTGAACATATTTTATATAAAGAATAATAAACAGAGCTAATAAAGATTGTTTACCTCCAGATTTGCATCCCAACTTTATTGCTATTATCCCAGCTTTGGATACCCTCAATTCCAGTTACACCAAATTGCATGCAAGAGAGGCAGAACGTGCAGGTGCTGTTTGAAGCCTGTGTTCACTAGAAGCCAACGTGCCCTCATCAGCCTGCCTGCGGACTCAACAGAATACCTAGATGGTCACTGGTTTCCTTAGGAGTTACTGATTCATGTCTCAGTCCATAATTAAAAAAAAAAAATTAAACTAGAGCTGTGTATAAACACATATGGAAAGGAAGAGAGCTTAAAATTGTGGAATAGGCTTGGGACTGGGGAGAATTACAGACATAGAAAGGTTATATAAACTTGCTTTACGGGCAATACTGAAAAGATCCACACATTTCTTCTTTTCTTCATATCCTCTTTTATTCTTCACAATAACTAGAATTGGAATAAAAGGCCTTTCCCTTTTCTGACACTGATAATTAAATGCTATTCTTTGTTTCAAGAAAGGAGCTGTTTCCAAACCTGACTATGCCTGAGTGATACAGAGCACCTCAGTGAGAGAAAAGTCTCCAGCTGTCATTACACAGGTATATTCTCAAAAATAAAGGCTGGATGGTTGGATCTATACTTCACAACTCTTCAGCATGATGAAAACCAAAGAATTACATAATTTATGACTCAATAAATTTATGTTCTTAGAATCAAAATCAGAATTTCAGAAGAACAAAGTATTACTGAAATATGTAGAATTCACTTCCAAAATTTCAACCAGAATTTGGAAATAAAAGTGTTATTTAAACAATGGACTAAGAAAAGGAGAGTTGGGTTATCAGCCCATAATACCTCTATTTAATCTATTTTTGCTGAAAAATATCTCAGCTCCCACATCATATAGCTTTGAAAAGCTTTGGGACTGACAATTTTATGGCATCAGTGTGTCAACTTCTGAGAACTGTTACATTCTCCCAGGCTAAAAAAAGACAAATCTTTCATAAGGTATATAAAAAAAACAAAGCATGTAGCAATGCATTAGTTAAAATAAAAAAAACCCCATACAGCATTTCTTAGGGTCAACTAAAATACAAGTCTTTGCTATGCAGCACGAACACACAAAAAGGGAGACAACTGCTAAAGTTATTAAGGGCAGTTTGGCTGGAGAGAAGGAAGCTTGCTGCTGTTTGAAAATTAAAAAAAAAAAAAGTTTGGGAGGAAAAAAATGGTTTTCTACAGTGGCTATAGTAAATGTCAATGCAATTAAAATAATTTCGTTTCCTGCAAACCAAGCTATGAAGGTTTTACTGCAAAGATGGAATAATTTATTTCAGTAATAAACCTTTTATCTTTGCAATAAACCAGTGGATGACCTGTATCTGCCAGCAATCCAGGTCCTTCTGTGTTTGCTGCCACATTACTTTGCCTGCCTTGTTTTGGCAGATGCACGAAGCAAAATCAGATTCTAACAGTTTGACCTCTCTCACTTCTTATGTTCTCTAGGGGATAATAAAATCCAAGATACAATCCCACAGCAGTTAATGAAGCTTAACCTCACACCCTCTTAATTACCAATGCATTACACCAACTATAGGCATCATACTCCTCTCTAAGCTATTTTACAATTCTAAAGAAGTACTACTGTGCTATTATTTAGCAACATAATCCAAGCTGTATGTGAAATCCCTCTTATATAAAATCCTTTGATCCTTATGGGTTTCAATAACTGTATAATTAATAGTCCTTAAGAATTTAAAACATTATCTATTTACGTATCAATAAATATGTTGTTCACATGATTTTATGCAACTATTTTGAATTGTGGTTATTAACACAAGTATGACAAAAAACATGAGATAAAAAAATACTAAAAGGAACACAATTCATTGTTGATCTGTAACTGCAACAATATTTAAATAGCTTAAAGTCACATAAATTTAAGGCTTTTTTTCATTATGTTAATTTTTAGTGTTTAAAGGACACCAGATGGTAATTCAGGAAGGGCAAATATTTTCTTTTCAACAATGTATTATATAAAAGTCAGTTTATACTCCCTACTCCCAAAAGGGGGGAGGATTCTATTTTGATTGTAAATACATCTGATACAAGGTGTATTGTTAAAGAATATAAACAAATGGATACAGATTTTTTCCTCTTTCAGCAGCCCTTCTATAACAACCTATTTTCATATCCAGGTAAGGCTGGTCTATGGAAATTTTTCTTTGACATTCAGAAAGACCTAATGGATGTCAGCCCATGTGTGAAGAGAAACAAGAAGCAATATTCCTCTATTTTAGGAAATAAGAAAAGTTAATTGCAAGGCTATTTTTTTAACCCATGAGAATATATTCGATACTTCACATACGCAGACATAAACCCTACAGCCAAGTCACAGAACTCTTTTGATGTAACTCCTTTGCACTATGGCTGCATTTCACAACATTTAATCCCAGGAATGCCTATCAGACATTAGATGATTTTTAAAAAAATTTCATCTTTTTCTGAATCAGTTCATGAATACTTAAGTATGTGAAAGATAAATACAGCAGAGAATGAGAAAGAGAACGAGAAAGTAAAATTACATGAAGAAACTGAGTGCCCTTGTCCCAAACTCTGTAAACTCTGCTGCAGTGTATAATGCACTAGCCTAAGCCTAAAAAGTTATTCATGAATAACAGCATTATTCATGAAAACCTTCAGAGATGAGCACTGCAAGCAAAAGTTCATTAATTGAACAAACCAACTCTACAGTTACTAACTAGTTTGTTAAACAGATATTTGTGGACATTGAAACCTAAACATTTAGGTTTTATCACTTTTATGATACATTTACCAGGCTAAATAAGATGTGTGCTTGAAAGACCTATAATTTCAGAACTAAGATGATGAAAGAAAATTTCCTAAGGAACTGACAAGGATTGGCAGATAAGAAATCAGAAATTTAAGCCAAACATTTATTTTCTCTGGTTCTAGAAAATCTTTTTATTAGATTTGTCTGAACTTCTGACAAAGATGAAGCTTTATGCTTTAGAGTTTCCAGAGAGGGTACTGCTTAAAAAGATGTAATTCTTTTTAAACAGAAGAAATTTTTTTTTTCAAGTGTCTCTTTTGCACCTCTACAACTTCTGTGTCAAGATTGCAACACAGTTCATAATGGAGAAAATTGCACATTACAATATAATTAAATAATTAAATATTTGCATTTTAACAATGAAAAATGTAAAACATTAGCAAACATGCAAGCAAGAAAAGTAAACAGATGAGTAAGAGCTACACAATATGGAAATTAAATTTTTCAACTCAGCTGCCAGGCTTAGCCTCAACCATAGTCTTTGTGCTACCCCAAGACTTCAGAAAGAGAGGTAGGTGGTAGGAAAGTTCACTTCTGCTGTAACTGTAATTGGATTTCTGTGTATTAAGTGATACCATTTAACAGCATGCAGCAGCTGAATCACTGCGGCAAGTTCATGCATTTTGAAAATATGATTAGAAAAAAAGAATAGGAATGCAGCTCTATTTGCACATATATTTTTACCTTCCAAGGTATTATGCTTTCAATTTATGAGCATCTAAAAATGTCAGATGACTGAAAAAACACCTCTAGCATTGATCCATAGCTTCTTTCCCAATACCAGATAGCAAAGAGACAGCAAATAATTAAAATAGCACTCTTTGAAAATAGACAGCCCTGGCCACCAGCGTGATCATCTTTCAGGTTTGCATTTTTCCTTTTGACAAAACAATGGTTTAGAATCGTTATCTATGAGGGAAAATACAAGCATCATGGCTGAATGTACTTTGCTGAAATAAAGAAAGTCTATGTAGACAGCTATGTTTTCTTTCAAGGCATTGTTTGCACACACAATAATACAGCAGCTTGGTGCTTTTTTATTGCTGTTGTTTTTTTTAAACAAATAATAATAAAATAAAATCTAAATAATAAAACAAAATGGAAATAATAAAAGTACATTTTGTGAGGTTTTTCCTGCATTCACCTTTTCAGCAGGAAAAGGGTAAATGTACACTTTCTGCTCTTCAGGTCTGCCCAGTTTGTTGAAGGCAGAATTCTTTTAGTCTTTTCCAAATTACATACTTAACCAAAATGCTTCTTAAAATACACCTTAACTTTTGCTTTAGAGATCTTTTCAGCTTAGTAGGAACTTTTAAAAAACCTGTCCCTGGAGGGTTTTTTTATTATGTTTTTTGTTGTTGTTTTTTTCCTAAATAAGCCATTACACTTGCCCACATGCCCCTCCCTGCTTCATCACCATGGGAGCTACATCTTCCCCTTTCACTGTGACACCCTTTATCCTCTCTTTTTGTAAGAGAACCTCCAAAAGGCAATCTCAGCTGAGTGCAGAAGTATCCTCTAATAAAATTCCCACTTGAAAACAGAAATTTCATTGAAAGGCAATTATCAAACAAGGCGTTCAACCTTTCCACAGGAGATGAAAAGACAGTTCTAGAAAGCAGTTCTGGACCTCCCACTCTTCCACCTCAGGCTTCCAGGTACCAAATGGAATACACTGATACAGCACTGGCCAGGGTCCCACAGGTTTAACGCAGTGCTACAGGGGATGCTGGTTTCTGTTTCCCAGCACTCACAATGACCTGTAAGCCCTCCTTGCAAGACAAATCAGAGAATTGCAGAATGTTTTGTGTTGGAAGGCACCTTAGGCAGGGACACCTTCCACAGGACCAGGTTAATCAGAGCCCCATCCACCCTGGCCTTGAACACTTCCAGGGATGGGGCAGCCACAGCATCTCTGGGCAACCTGTGCCAGGGCCTCATCAACCTCATGGTAAGAATTTCTTCCCAATATCTAATTTAAACCTGACTTCTGTCAGTTAAAAGCTATTTCCCCTTGCCCTATCACTACATGCCCTTATAAAAAGTCCCTCTCCAGCTCTCTTGTAGCACCTTTAGGAACCGGAAAGTTGCTGGAAGCTCCCTCCAGAGTCTTCTTTTCTCCAGGCTGAAGAAACCCAATTCTCAGCCTGTCTTCACAGGAGAGGTGCTCCAGCCCTCTGAGCATCTTCGTGGCCTCCTCTGGACTTGCTCCAACAGGTCCATGTCCTTATGTTTGGGTGCCCCAGAGCC
This sequence comes from Coloeus monedula, assembly GCF_965178545.1. NCBI lineage: Eukaryota > Metazoa > Chordata > Aves > Passeriformes > Corvidae > Coloeus > Coloeus monedula. The sequence continues at coordinate 7,576,575 of NC_138786.1, read as the reverse complement.
GGGTGCAGTGCTCCAGGTGGGATCTCACCAGAGTGAGCACAGGGGCAGGATCCCCTCCCTCCACCTGCTGCCCATGGTGCTCTGGATGCAGCCCAGGGTACATTTGGCTTTCTGGGCTGTGAGTGCACATTCCAGGTCCTGTTGAGCTTTGGGTCGACCACCACCCCCAAGTGCTTCTCCTCAGGGCTGTTCTCAATCCATTCTCTGCCCAGCCTGTGTTTGTGCTGGGGATTGCCCCAGCCCAGGTGCAGGACCTTGCTCTTGGCCCTACTGAACTCCATGAGGTTCTCCCGAGCCTCTCCAGCCTGTCAGTGTCCCTCTGGATGGCATCCCTTCCCTCCAGCATGCCAACTGCAGCACACAGCTTGGTGTTGTCAGTAAACCTGCTGAGGGTGCCCTCCATCCCACTTTGCACAGGCTCCACAGGAAAAGCAACTTAACAGAGCAATCTTAATTGTCAAAGTAAGCTATAAGTAATCCATTTCTTCTCATTAAAACTTGTGAAAATCAGTTCCCCCCTCCACCCATCCCAAATAAATAATCAGGAATAAAGGTAAAGAAATTCTTTTCTAGGCAGTTTAGGAGTTGTAGAATTTTAATGCCAGATCTGAAGTAATTTTAGTATTGAATAAATTTTCCATTTACCAATGCAAGCAGTTTTATTTTATGATCAGTCACAGAAGTTACCATATAATTTCTTATATTATATAGTATTCCCAGTATTTATGCCCTTAGAGTAAAAAGTTGCCTTTTTCTTGAAGACTACAGTGAACAGAAATGCTCTCAAATGTTTAAAATACTTTAAAAACCAGCATGTATATAGTTCTGTAGGTTTTACCAGAGGTGTATAATTTTTCAACATTACGTCTTAATGCCAGTTTCCTGAAGGAGCTTTGACTACAAAAGGCATGAATATATTTTCAAAGGATGATGGATAAATTGGTGGGTGGTAATATAATATATCTTAGGCAGCTGATCAGGGCTTTTTATCCTCTGCCTGTCTTTTAGTTATACACAATTTCAAGATAATTATGGTCTATAAGAATGTCTTTTCCCCTTCCTACTACCAGCAATATTTGTCTTGGTTATAGGTTCAAGAAACTTCCAATCACATCACAAAATTGGAATAGGGCAATTATGGCATCTCAGCAGAGAACTGAACATGTAAATAGACTGACCACACAATATGGACATTTAATATGGATACAATATGGACAGTTAATGAACTGCCTTTATGAAATACACCAGCTAATTAGACACTAGCTATGGAATATATTGAATCCGTACTTGAATTTCACAAAATAAAACCCAAGCATAACATGTAATTCAGGTTGATATGTACCATGTCTGTGTTACCTTTCCACTAAAGAATACAGTCCAATCAGACACTGAAGATAAATTAATTACTAATCTCATTAAATAAAATGCCATGTTATTCAATGCTCAGATATGCTATATTAAAATCCCAACTCACTGGAGTCATCCAAATCCCAAGCAGTTCATTTTTATGACAGGAGAGGTCTTCTTGAAGTGCCTGAAGGTGAGGGTTACTTCACTGACACAATACAAATCAGAGAAATTAACTCTACTGTGCCTTGTCTGCTAACAAAGGAAGTGTTGAATAGTCAAGGTTAGAATAAATAGCACAGACAAGAATATTGTAGGATACACAAAGACACAAAGGGAGGAAGAAATCAAAACAAGATTATGTTTTCCTTGCCCTTCCTGCAGCAATATTGTCCCTCCATTTATGGTGTCTTATAGTAACACCACTATGGAGTTACAGCAGAGGAATGCAGTATTCCTGCCTAGTGTCAACCCCTGAAAATTAAGAAGGAAAAGTTATTCCATATCAGACAATAGAGACGGATAAGGCACATCAAACTAACTGAGCCCAAGCTCAAAGTGGTGCAAGATGTACATAACAATGTCTGTTCATTATCACATAAAGGCATAAAGGAGCCAGAAAAAATATGACAGGCTATGAACAAAGGTGAACGAAAGAAAAATAGAATATACATTAGCTACTCCATTTTAAGAAAATTTAATGCAATGCAATAAAAATACTGATTTGGATAATTCAATCTCAATGAGAAAAACAACTGCAACAATCATGTTGTATCATCAGGGAGTCAATACTTGATTATCAGTTATTTAAAACCAATTAATTAAAAAATATAGCACATTCACACCTGAAAATCAAATTTGAACCTATTTGTTTAGCCTTTATTCTAAACCACAAGTGATAAAAAATTTCACCCTTAAATGAACTTTATTTAGGTTCAAGATCATTAAAAATTTGATTTTTCACAACCACAATAATTTGATTTCATTAAGAACATACTTTTTCCTGAATACTGAAGAGAATATTCAATAGGTAAGGCATGGAATTTACCATCCCTAGGAAGGAAAACAGAAGAGTAATCATTTTGTCCAGAAATAGTCTCTGAAGACACTTAAAGAAATAGCCAGACTTCACTTGATGCAGAAGTAATCAGTAAATTATATGTTACTTCTGATATTAGGAAAACGCAGCCTTAGAAAGACATAAAATATTTAATGAAATTTTCTAAGATTATCCTCACACTTCAGCATTTTTTGCACTGTTGACCAAGCATTTTCCCTTATATAATTTTCTCATAACAGAAACTATCAGTGTTTGATTGGGAGTCCACTGAAGTCTGAAGGGATCCTTTTTGTATGACCTGATCCAAAGTTGACCATGTTCCCTAGCACAAAAAAGAGTCAGAATGAAATGAGACCGTAAAGGAAATCGTAAAGATGTTAAATGATGTTTTTATTTTCTACAGGAAACTACAATAAATATCTGCACAAATTGTATACTGTTTCTACCACAACATACTTGAAGCAGCTTAACTACTCTTCCTCCTAGCAGGAGGAAATGGTAAGCAGTTTGGTTTACTGCAATCATTCCACTAAGCCAGCCAGGCTGTCTGCTTTTCATCCATAACCAAAATAAAGAATAAACAGGCTCCTGGCCCGACTTGGCATTGGGAGGATCTTACTCCACCGTCCATAGATGAGAGGTAAGGACCCGAACTTAATTCCCAAATCTGGCTAGTGTAAATACTCCTGTACTTCCCAACACATTCTTATGAATCACCAAGATTAATTCATTTGTTACTACACAGTATATGCACTTTAAAGTGTATTTAAGTTCATCAAGAGATTACAGCTTTACTTCTCAGTGTAAATGGGTCTTTCTTACCTTCAAAATGTTGTCAGGATGCTCTCTGGCAGAAGCAATGAACAGGTCATGTCCACAGACAACTCCCTCTGCGAGAAAATACTTGAACAACAAATTGGAGTAAAGGCCATATTTATCCTCCTCTGTGAAAACAAGAACGGTTGGATTTTTTTTTTGTTAGATAAACTGCCCACCTGTATGTTCACAACACTGTAAAAGGCCTCTTTGGGTCTATCTCTTGGAGTATATAATGTACAACAGAGATCACAGGTAAAACAGGACTCCAAAACTTTAAAAATAATGCTTGATGATACTGTATTTCTAATTTTTCAAGCCAGAGGAATAGTTCTCAATCATGCATTCGATTCTAAGATATGGATGGGATACAGCAAGAATGCTATATTCCTTACAAAGCTTCCTGTAAGTATCAACTAAGGTGACTGAATTATGGATTAATGGAAAGGGGTTTGTTAATTTAGGAGAACTATGCTAATATTTACATTCTTAGTGCTTAAAACTTGCTTGAAATATTTGTTACCTAATGCTTTTCAAAATTCAGCCATATTTGGCATGCTAAACCTATACAGAGGTATCATTCAGTACAGAGACATTCTTATGTCTGCACTTCCAAAGTTGTGAAAACTACACAAACAGGCAAACCAAATAGATATATTGAAAAAAACCAAACAATTAGCAATGCTGTTTTTGAAACCCAATCAGAGCAAAATCAAAACAAATTCAAAAGACTCACGAATTTACAGTTTAAGAAGTGAGACAATACTTGTTAGCAGACACTGTGAACACTGGCCCACTGAAATGAAAATACAAATTCCAGCCGACTTCAGAAAGACCAGTATTTCCTTCAGCTTCCTCGATGCAAGTTAAGCGTCAGAAATTACCAAAATTACAAAGTCCTAATGAACTCATCCAATTAAAACTTTGCATAACTTCAAACTATGGGAAGTGGATGTGTACGTAACACATCTGAAACCAGCTCTGATGTTCTTTGTTTGTAGGGAATACCAACAATAGCAGTGTTAAAGCTTTTTATGGCTTTTTGGGAGAAAAGTAAACGTGCTACGTAAGGTTTCACTTTTTCATCTCTTAATCTGGCTGCTGGAAGACAACACACAGGGATGCTGAGGCAGAAAAACACACAGAGAGAGATTTCTTTACACAGAACTAACAAGTCTCAACCCATTCTTTGTGTGACTTGGAAAATATTTCCTCCCTACACAAATGAAATAGTAAAATTAAAAAAAAACAAACAGTAACAAGGAGAGAAAATAAAAAGTTTGTCATTCATATCCAACTTGCAAAAGCATTAAAGAGGAAAATAAAAATACTGTAACTTTGACATGTACCAGAATCAAAATGAATCACTGAAGTGGAGTGAAGGAGAAAAGGAAAGAAGGAAAGGAAGTGTATCTCCATAAAGGAAAACAAAAATTAATAGCAATGGGGAAACTTAAGAAACAAATCACAGAAAAAGTATTGTTGCACTGCTACACTCCTATTATCTTGTACAGGTACTGACACTTACAGTGCTTAGATTAACAAGAAATTCAAACCACAAGTATTCAAAATCACTGGAGAAAAACCAGTTCTCCAAAGGATACTGCCCAACCTCTGTGGGATATTAGGCAAAACAGAATTATTTCCCACTTTTAAAAATTTCACTTTTAAATTCAGTATTTGGGGTACTAGAGTCACTAGAAGTTACTCTAAAGCAGTAGTTCAAAATAGAAAAAAATGCTTCATAACCCAATCACTAAGACAAGAAATTACCTAAAACTGGATACCAAATAAGCCAAAGGGAATACAATAATCACAACACTATTACTACGAGAACTAGCCACTCTACAGTTTGTTGTAGAGTCTTAGGGTTTTAAGACCTTAGACTGTATTAACAGAACTCACCTTTGATACTGTTGACCTGCTTAGAAGGCCATATTAGCCTTCAATGTACTTGCAATAACACATTGTGCTTTGTTTTTTTTTTTTTTTTAAGTAACAGTCTAATGAAAAATATGGACAGTTCTGAATCATAAAAAGCACAGGACTGACAAAAGCTTACTGGTGACAGTACTGGGTTCCTTACCAAATTTCATCAGGACAGATTTCCAAAAGAATTACAAACTGCAATTTACTTGAATGTTAAGAGCTCTTAATTAAATCTTAGATACAGTTTACTCTTGCATCCTTATAAAGCCACTAATAGTGTTACTGAAGAACCGCCTTCCTACTAACTCAGCTCCCATATTGTGCTGAGACTAGGGATGTAGACCCACGTATGAGATTAGGGTGGAGACAAAATTCAATTAGATAAAACTGAAACACTACAGCTGCAGAAACCAAAGGTAGAACTGACACCATCTAAGGCTTTGAAGAAGTATTTCAGTCATATTTTGGAGTTAAATAAAACTGCTATGCAGAGTAAGTCTCCCTTATAACTGGAGTCCAGAACACCAACAGTTCCTGCCCCCTCAAACATTGGCTGTCTCTAGTTACTCATGCTTTGGTTCTTACTGCATTATTCACAGTATATTGATTTCCATGTGCTAATCTCCATCTATGAAGCTCTCAATTTAAGAACCAAAGACCTCTAGAAATCAAAGTGACAGCCTGAGATCTACTTTTTTTTTTTCAAATTGTCTAAGCTACCTGAAAGAAGCCACCAAGGCTCCCCTGTAATCACATCACTGCAGCAGATGTCACTGGAGGGAGACAATTTTGTTAGATCTCCCTCCTTTTGAACAAAAGAGGAAAAGGAACACTCATCAGGCACTCTGGAAGGATCCTCAGCTATAACATTTACATCATCCTTGGTGAATGAAAAATCTTGCTTTCTTAATTTTTATCTACAGGTTAAAGTTCACCTTCTTCACCATCTGAGACACAGAAACACTGAGTTGATATATACTTGACTGGCATTTAATGGAATATAAGAAAAGATCTCATTTAGTCCAAGTGTTTCATGGCTTGTGTCTGTGTGTACAACTATATAGACAGTCTTTCTGGATCATCATTTTTGATACTAATTATTCCTTAGAAAGTAAAGAGCATACTCAATTTTTTGTGCCAAACATATCACAGAAATTCCATAAACCATGGATAAATATAAGAAATCATACTATGTGTTGGTGATTATTTAACTAAGCTAAGAAGAAATACGGCTGTAATAGTTAAGAAGAGTTTTTCTCAAATTTTATTTCAAATGCTGAAATGTTAAAACATACTGTAGAAATAAAGCAATGAAGAACAGAGATATAAACTTTTAACTGACTTATCAAATATTAGAATTAATTTTGTTGACTCATTAATTTATTTGTAATATAACAGGGCTAGAGAGGTTCTTACACTGCCATTCCACAACATGGAAAGTTCAAGTTAGCAAATTAAAAACACATTCAGTGTAAGGACACATCACTTTAGCATTAGCCTTTCCTTTCTTCTTACATTGATTTTCATAAGAGTAAACTTACAGTAAAAAAAGTAAATTAAGTATTGGAGAGTGATCTAAATATAAACCACCTCATAGTCTCCTACAGTACTCCAAGGATTAGATGTGTCTCAGAAAGCCTTTACAAACAGCGTATCTGGAATTATTAAAGTCAATGCATCTGTAAGAATCCCTCAGTTCTTCAATTTGTCAGATAGAGGATGCTTTTTATTGATTCATTTCTAGGTCACTAAACTTTTGTGGTATTCAAAAGATCTAAAGTGCATCCATATGGGGCTTTTCTGATAGCATCCATTGTACCCTGGCTTCAATAGTAACGTTACTATTCAAAACCAAAGGAGTACAGCTTTCTTCTTGTAAATAAACAAACAAATCAATTAGCACAGGTACTTCAGTAGCTCACTGATTACTTTCATAGAATCCCAGAATGAAATACTTTTCTAATAATGCTTGGAGTTAGCATTTGAATGGCTAAGATAAATTTTCAACTGTTATCTTTCCAAACTCCACCACATCCAAAAGAACTACCTTCACTCAGTACATGTAGGAGCTAACACTTCCGATCATTTTAGTCAGCCCAATACTTAAGACAATCCTGGCTGAAATCTTTAGTCTCAGCCTCCACACTAAAGAGGTGCCCCGTCAGCAGCCCTCATTGTGAACTTCACTTCCAGCTACTAAGGCACATAAACAAATAAGACTCTTGCAGCTGCAGCCTCTTTGCTGGGTCCAGTCACTGCAAGTCACACAGCACTGTGCAGCTTTCTCCAATTCTTCTGGAACAAAGAGTGTTCTACAGCTAAGTAGCAGGTGAGTAACTAGTGAAGCGTGAAACTATACAAGGAAAAGAGATTATTTACCTAGAAGTTATACATATTGTCTCCAGAACAAAACCTCTTCTGATCCTACAGATAAGGACACAAATAAAATAGTCTATTGTGATGGCTCTCCATTGGTCTCTTTCCACAAGAGCGTGCTTTCATGGCTGAAACAGTCATGGAGAAAGAGCAGTATTGTCAGCATGAGTGCAATGAATTCCAACATATAACCTTGCTGAATACTAAGGATAAAGACCAATTCCTATTTATGGGTCTTTTCACCACTGCACTGTATAGGCTACTAAATACATAAGGGACATTCTCGACACCTTTGTGCACGGACTGTCTGTAGCTACTACTCAAAGAAATCCATGGGCCATAGAATTAGGTACAAAATCTGAAGGCTTTTATCTGGGGCACAGAAAACAAAAGAGAGCAGATATGTATGAGGCACTGTAAAAATATAATTTATTTAAAAATTAAGGACACAAATCTAATTATAGAAATTTATATGTAACCATGTGACCTTAAGAACAAACTGCCTCTGCACAGAGGCATTCATGTTCCAAGAGATGGATGCAGAATAAGCACTAGAACTGGAAGAGGAATAAAACGCCAGGAACACAATCCACCATAGAGTAACAAATATCGTATCTATAAACACAGTATTTATAATACCTGACTTTCAAACATCAGTATATTAAACAGCATGAAGGTCTTTGAAAAACTCCAGTGGTCATTTGTAGTAAAATTGCTTAAAATTATGAGAGCCATAAGAGGAAAGAATAAGCCTGCAACAATGTAATGTACAGATGACTTTTTTTTTTCTCTGCACAAAGTCTAGACAGGTTGCCCTAAAGCTGCCAAAAGCCTGTCATAGCCTATCAGTATTGATAATTTTTTTCCCAGATAGATAGTTCTGCATTGTGGTCCTGTGACCTAAGGTGTGTCTTTCTCTAGCTATGAAACATTTCTCTAAATTGCTGCAGGTTATAAAATGAGATTATTTTAATAATCTGATATTCCATTTAAAAGATACTTTTCTAATGTCCACATTTACTAAGCTTGAGGGGATATACTTTGTGTCACTTGCATTTAATTAGCACATGCCAAACCAGAGTTGTCAAACATACAAGTTACAATATTTGGCATTTGGCCATACTTCAGGAAGGTGAATTCTGCTAACTAGTATTTTGTAGAATTATATTTAGCAAATCACTGTTTTGTACTTCTCTTGAGATTATCTTTTTCAGCTTTAAAAAGATGATAAATTCAGTTATATTGACAAGTGAAGAGAGCTCTTACCAGTCAGGTTAAATTGCATGTCCAACAAAAATAATAGTAGCTAATTAAAGTAGCTGAAACTGCTTTAAGGCTTAGAATGTGCAAGTATAGACCGGTTTTTCACCAGACAACTTTTAACATTTAATAACTGACCTCAGCTACCAACCAAAACTCTCCTACTGATAATCTTTAAAACATTTAGCTGTCAGTGACCTTGTCAAAACTGGGGCTTTTAAAGGTAAGTAAGAATAGGTTCTTACAGGGTGCCCAGGACACATCTATCAAGGGTGCTGTAGCTCACTATGCAGAATGTGTTATATAAACAAGGTTTACATTTAAAAACAAAATAACATGCTCCTGGAAACTGTTCCTGGGCTGGCAAAACACACATACAGCAGTTTGAACTACATTGGAGAGGAGGGGCGAAGGAGTGTGCTGATTCTCCGTGTTTGTTTTGGAAACAGAGACTCTTCTGGAAAGCTGATCTTCTGCAGGAGGTTCAGATGAAAGCACGAGTGGTCTCACATTCCTACTGAACAAGCTGCTTTGATGGTGCTCCACATCAGAACGCTTCTTATAAACCCACTACTGTAACCATTTTTTAAAACTAAATTACTAGTTAAAATCCTAATTCTTGTTAGATGAACAAACCCCAGGAAGTTTCAAGCTGCTCTGGCAGGTAGGATCCTGCATGAGAATACCATGTGCTTCAACTCTCTAATTTTCATATAATTAAAACACTGTCAAAAAAATATACTGTAGAATTAAGTTCAACTGAAAATCACAATGCTCTTTATTATGAATTGAGTTTCAAAAACTTGTACACTTATATTTCAAACAATATTTTACAGTCTTATCAAGTAACCAGTGCCATCACTACATCTTCAGAACACAACAGTTAAAATAAATATTTTAATACCCTGAATCTACTATTATTTGGTTAAATTAACCAAGATAATGTGTCAAATAATGAAGATGAGCATTTAATTTGCAAAGGGAGCTAAGCTAAAAGTAATGCAATTTATTCTTGCCTTAGAGAATGTTGAAGGAAGGGGGAAGAATTTAACCTTTTTATAGCACTAGGAGTACAACACAGAAAGATCTTCCTAGGAGGTTTATCACTGACAGCTTCAATCCTGATAATATTAAGCTTGCCTAGACTAATCTCATGACAGAATTTCTTGGTATGCTGACAGGATATTCTAACAATGCCATTACAATGCTACCTGCACCAACTTTAAAAATTAGTCTCAAAATTTTTAGACTAATGAGTCATGAATAAATATAGTTCCTGCTTTAAGACCTTTTGTATATAATTATACGTTTCAAAATAACATATGGTAAGTCTCATTTGGGAAAAAAACCTAGTTTTCAGATCTAAAAGAGACATTCTCATTTGGGTTTCTGTCAAGCTAAATTTCATATCAGATCACAAATACACAACCAGCATAGGGGATAAGCAAATTAAAACCTACCACTGAATATGGCCAGATATGTACTCAGAGGAAACAAAGTTCAGGTAAAAATCTTTCCAGGAAAAATCTTCCATCAAGCCATCAGGATCCACAAGACTGTTTTTCACATCCACAACACCCTGTGGTGAAATATTCCACCACTTCTTTCATTTCATGACAATTTTCCTGCTAGTAGGTTCATTGAATGCCACCAAGTGTGTCTACTGGAAGGGGCAGTGAATATTGTAATGGGGAGACAAAATTAATCTAGTCTCACAATCTCTGATTTATGTAAAATATAATCGGTTCTAACTTTTTTTTTCTTCTTCCCTTATCACGGCAAGATTGCAGCTCTTCTCAAACTGAAAATGGTTGGAATTAGGTAATGTCAGTTATTTTTCCTGGCAAGCAACTATTCAAATTAATCTGCACCACACCATACACTAATTTATATACTTTATGTAAAAATCAACGTTTTCTAAGATTCAGTCGCACATCAATAACTGTCTCTAATGGATAAAATGCAGAAAAAACCCCCTAGCCTTAAAATAACAACAAGTCATAGTGAGAGCAATTATCTTGCTCAGGGGCAAAGCTGTTCGGCTCTAGTGCAGGTTACATGGGCCCTATACCAACAGAGGGAAACAACTGGCATAATTCCAATAGTGGCTAAGAAAGATTTCAAATAAGTTTTCCCAAATCTCACTGTTGTTCTTTAGTGTTAAGACCAATTTTTGAATTGTAACAATTCAAAATATGTAGCCAAAATTCTGGATACAAATTCAGTCTCCCAAGCGATGGCTGTCTTTCCACAGGGAAAGTAAACACAGATAAAATATTAGGACCACAACGTTTTCATCCCTTTAAGAAAATGAATGAAAATTACTGATTAAATCTGTCTCAAGGCTGAAAAGCCACACTCTGAAGAGCTGCTATTGGTGCCTATTACTAGAGACATGACCTTTTTGCCTTTGCATAAATTTCATGCCAAAGAATTCTAAACAGTATTACTAGAAATACTTCCAAGTGACCAGGAGACTCAACTTCTTGGAAGTGAAGAGCCTACTTCAGAACATCAGGAGGGGTATAATGGGAAAGATTTTTCTCTCCCTTGTCCAGCTGAGTGATAGAGCAGCTTGATGGGCATCTGGTGTCTAGTCAAGGTCAATCCATCACAATCCTTGTTTTCTTTTGAGCCATAGCTCAAGGCCTGCCATCCAGTGTCTGCTCCAGCAGCACCCAAAACCAGAAGCTGTATTTTACAATCTTCCAGTTCTTTCTCTCCTTCAGTGTCCTCTACCAGCTCTCACAAACTCTAATGGTCCCAACACTTCACCAGCCAGCTCTTAAAACACTCTACAGACCTAATTTTGAAACCACCCAAATCACCCAGGCATGTGTCAGTCTGCTCTGTCCCTAGGCAAGGCTGAAATCTAGTCACTGTTCTCAATTATGAGAGTCAGGAGATTCCAGTGCTCCTTCTGGATGAAGATTAATACAAGAATTCTTCATTTTTTCTGCTGGTTTTGTGTCAACTCAATCAGAGAGGAAAGCTGGGCACCTCAGCTGCAATGGAGACATGGTCCCCTCACCCACACCCTGACAGAAAGCAGGCTTCATCACCTTTCTCTCAGCTGATTCTAGCAGCCAAGAGATTACAAGATTCTGCATTGCACATCTTCCTCAGATAGCCAAACTTGTGATGATAAACAGTCTGAATCTAACAGCAGTTTACAAAATCTTAATCAGCTTGTGTATTTTGCTAATAAGTCCTGAAATGTGCTCAACTTGAATAATAATAAAACCTGAAATGTGCCCTGCCTTCAAACAGAATTCTGGGGTACTCTTTGTGGGTGCTCAAGCCTGTCTAAAATTAAGTTTTTGATTCACCTCCAGTAATTCTTGAGATAGACAATAGTCCATTCTGTAGGCTAGACAAACTGAAGGAACCTGAGAGTTATACTTTCTTAAAATCTGACTCAAAAAACTGTGAAAAGAGAGGTTGTTTAATGAATACAATAAAGAGTGAAACGCTTCAGAATATGGCTTTAAATATCTATATATTCTATACTAACCAAGAAGAAGAAGGGTTCCAACAGCTACGCCTCCACCTGGAAACAAAACAAAATGAAGAACAAAGTAAGACTACATTTTAATACTATGTTAGAGAACAATTAACTTTTCTTAGTCTATAAGTCAAAGAAAGGTGATAACGGGGAATTTAAAAATATAAAAGTGAACAACATTTTAATTACCTTTGCAATACTTACTACAATTCTCTATTATGAAATAATTATACATTACATGTAATTATATACTGCACATTACAATTACTTTCACAATATACTGTACTATCATCCTTGTGGTAAAAAGATCCAGCAGAGCTCTATGCAACCACACTCAAGTACTACAGTGGCGATGTATGGTCTGAGCCAGCAGATTTTTACTGAGATGACTCAAGCAAGTAAACAGTCTCCAAATTAAATTAATATTAATCACTATCACATGATGTTCCTTTGTATCAAGAAGGATGTAAGCAAACTGACCTACTAATATTTTAGTAGATTTTAGCAAATTCCCACCCAAGTCTTCGAGGCAAAATCCTGGCTCCACTGCTTTTTATGTTACTGCTGAAAACTGACACAGAAGCAAGACAGGTAGGACTTCACCCAGTGAAACCTGGACTGACAGATCATACACGTCACAACACATACTATGAGAAAATATACACTGTTGAAGACATTAACGTCTTTTATAGTAGGTCTTGGACATAATAACAACTCCATGAATTCCTTTACAAAGACAGCAAAAGAAGAACTCGTGTTTTATTTTAGGGAAAGAGTACGCTGGTTTATAATCTGAATTCCAAGAATTGCAATAGTGGAATAACCTGACATCAGACTATTTTGTTTAAGAATTACATAAGACTGTGACAGGAAAGCTAAACCTCCCTGGAAGTGTTCAGATGGCCATATGCAAGTAGCCTACTGAAGTGTTTTGCATGGAAACTGCAGGATGTCGTCTGCAATTTTGTACTGATTTAAAAGCAAGTTAGGAGCAAACTGAATCCCATCAGCACAGTATCCAAAGCTCCAGAAGTCAGTTCTGGACTGCACAGATGGACTCTAGTGAACAGGATCTTTCATTTTATACACTTTAAGAGCTTGTTAAACTTCACTAGAAACTGATTCCAGTATGAGTTGGATCAACTTCTTAATCTTTAGCTCTGCTAGTGGGACCACAAACGTCTGCAGTACCTGTAATATTGACATATACCCAGAAGGAAGAGAAAAAACAAACTGCTCTCCTGTAGGCCAAAAAGAGCTAATATTGCCACATAACAGCACCTGAATTAAAACCAGAACAGGATCGCTTTGCCATCATGCCATGATGCACCACAATTTGAGCAGTACATGGCAGTGAAAGTGTTGTCAGCTACTAATTTCATAGTTAAAGAGAAGCAGATGTTTCAAGTTAAACTCCTGAGTCAAAATGTACAAATGCCTCAGTATCTACAGCAATCTTACCAGGTAATCAAGCACTTCCTAGACATTTAAAAAAACCCAAACTATTTTAACTGCTGTTTATCAGAAAGTTGGAATCACTCATGGAATCCCCATGTTCTAAACCAATGATTTTTGTTCCACTTATTTATTCAGGAGATAAATGTAAATGACCTCAGAAGATGTACTACAGGGGAAAGGAAAAAAAAAAGACCAAAATCTGAAATCATACTGATGTTTGATACAAAGTATGCTTCTGATATTCACTGCATTTAATTGTTCAGGGAGACAGAACTCATGGGTCACTAACAACAGTTGTTTAAAATTAGCACACGCTCTACACAGCCCATAGTAAAGAATAGCTCCAAATTTTGAGATTTTACTAAATCCTAGGTTGACATAGAAAATACGATTAAAGCAGCCGTAAGTATTGTATTAGCTCATGGCAAAAAGGACTTAAAAACCTTGGTTATAAGAAAGTTCACTTGTAGCCATGACAGAAGTAGTGTCTCTTCTGCTTTTACAGTGCTTGTACAAGAGAGAATCTGTTTGTCAAACGGTGCAGCCAAAATTCTCTCAAGCTGTATTTTCAGATTATCAATGGTACTGTTTCTACAAGCCAGAGCTGCGACATATGTACACATACCCTGGTTGCTAAAGGCAAACTCAGGTCAGAGAATTGTCTTTACATTATCAGATGTAGTAAGTGGTTTGAACAAGTGTGTTCTATTAGAGGGAATGCAAAACTATTGCAGTTACCATGGTTACATATTCATATTACAATGAGCCATAATACTAGTAAATTAAACAAAAGACAGACAACAGGAAAAAAACAGCAGGAATGCTGATGGAATCAAAAGGAGAGGCAAAATCTTTACGTTTCCCAAGAAAGCTACTGTGAACTTGTTATTCTTCCTAATTTCACTATTTGAATTTTTCTTGATCAGTATCTAAGGCAGTAGTGTATATAAACATCTAAGCAAGACTTGTAACTATCCACATTGCTACTTCCAGCAAAGAGATTTAAGATCTTATCGACAGAAGCACAACAAACTTTGCAAGTTGAGAATTGTCCAGATTGTTTTCAAAGCATATCCCTGACCTTTTTTCAAGCAGCCTGAAACAAAACATTCAATACCAGGCATGTGATGGTTGTACTACACAATAGTTGCAGCTCATTACAGAGAACTGCTCTGGCACAAATCAGGCATATATGGTCCATAAACCCTGAAAGTAAACTTGAACATAAAGTCTGGAAGTGCAGAGTGCCCCAATAGTAACACAGCATTTGAAATACAGCACTTATCTACCACTTCTCTTGCAAAGGAAATGCACTTCTTTAGAGCGACCAACAACAATGCAACAATCAGCCAGCAGCTGTAGGGTGAAAGAAACTCCTTGTATTCTCTGCCTTTTCCTCTCTTCAGAAGCTCCTCATTAGACCTGTGTGTGATAACACCATGCTTTCCCTTACTCATAAGCTGTATCTTCACGTCTGGCAAATAATTCTGTATCCGGGCTACAGATTCTGAACAAAGCAAACTTAAATTCAAGCCCAAGCAAGAAATCTAGAAGACTGCCTGGTAACTGTTAAAAAATATGTCTATGAAAATACCAGACTAAAAGAGTTCCCAGTAACTTTCATTGGGAATTTATACAAAAAAAAAAGGATTGTCCTCAGTTTCTGGACAATCAAAGTTAAATATTTTTACAGTCAATTATTTAATGGCTAGTGGGCAAGACAAAAGAAGAAAAGTAACAGCATTCTTTAAGAAACACATAAACAGCATTTTGCAACACAATTATGAAGCAGTTCCACACACAGAAAAAGGACACAAAGCAGACCAAGTCAACACTTGTAGAGTCACCAGCACAGTGGGCTGCATCATCAGAGGCTCCGCCACATGCGCAAAGGATGTTCCCCTTTACTCAGCACTCACTAGATCGCACCTGGAACACGAGGTCCAGATGACTTTGAGCCCCTCAGTTCAAGAAAGAATAAAGATAAACTGAAGTGAGTCCACGGAGGGGAATGAAAATGGGGGAAATTATTCAAGAGAAGTGGCTGAAGGAAGTGGCTTGCTCAGCCTGGAGAAGAGAGGAAAACCCAAAAGCCATGGGCTGGTACCCAAGAGAAGCTACTGACAGACAGCTGAGTTCTTTACTGAGGTGCAGTGAGAGGGCAACAAACAACAAATGGGAGCTGAAACAGGAGAGATTCCCAGTGGATGCAAGGAAAAAGAAAATTCCCTACAAATATAATTAAGCATTGGACTGGGTTATCCTGAGATGCTGCAAAATCTCTATCATTGCAAATTTTCAAGACTCCACTTGACAAAGCCCCGAGCAAGCAACTCTGAATTCAGTGCTGAGCCCCTTTAAGGCTGCAGAGGACGAATTCCTGAGATCCCTCCTCAGTCTTCAGAATCAGTGATTCTGTACAGGTTCACCTAGCTGGAGCTCTGTTCCAACAATGACTAATACCTGGCAGCAGTGGAAACTTTATTATAGTCAGCATGCCTAGCAGGAGTCTTTCCCGGCCTCCCCACTCAGCCTCCAAAAATCAGTGACTTAAGGGCTAGGAGGTTACCCAAGGTTTAACATAGGAACATAGAATCCAGGTTTTCAGAGATGTCACAACCCAAAAAACATCTAAAAGTATTTTCAAAAGTTGCTGTTCCTAAGGGCAAGGAATTTCCTTCATGTTCAAGTATAAATATTAGTAAGCTCAGGAAATGATTAAATATTTAAAATACAAGGAAAATGTAGAAGAGATCCTGAGTTTATTGGAAGCGTCCTCAGTTTCCATAACAAACCACTAATTTTGTTAGCAGGTGCCTAGTATTTTAGGAGACTGCCACCACGGGAGCTATCTACATCCTCTGAGCCATGCTGTGCAAAATCCACTGTTTCTAAAAAGAAATATGAACTGGAATATTTAATGCAAATCTTCTTTTCATGCAATTAAAAGGCTTCACAAATTACACTCATTAATGAAATATTTCTCTCTGAAGCAGGAAGAGCTTTCTCCACAATGACTCTAATCCCTGATGAAAGCGCAGACACACACAAAAAGGTGATACACAGGCTGCAAAATGTTCTTTATACAATGGATTCAACTTTTATATTATCATTACTCATATGGAATATCCTTAGAGAGAAAAGTGGTGCATTCTGTGTATTCCAAGGATGAATGAATAAAATCAGACCATTCTCACCTAGAACTCTCATGCATGTACACTAAAGATGCATTGCAACTGTGTGAAGAGTTAAAGGATCACACAGCCCTGGTGCATACAGATAAACCACGCTGTTTATACCAGCAAAATGAATTAGTTCCCAATCCACGTGGAAGTGCCAGTTCATGCCACCGATAACACAGCAACAGTCACAACAGATGAGTCCACGGGACCATCTCACACCCTGACACTGACAGCAGGCAAAGGCAGATCCACAGGTAGTAAAAACAGCGTCACACCAGTGCAACTTATCTTAGTGGGGCACTTTAATGATGTACCTGTGGCAAGCAAGACAGAAAAGACACACTGAGAATCCCAACACATTCCAACCACTGCCCCACCAGAGAACCCGAACTACCCGGCGTTCAGGCACGCGTTAATCCAGCACACATGGTTTTCCAAGCCGAAACCCTCCCAGCCCTCCCCGTGACAGTGTGAAACGCGCCAGCAATGTGCTGCCAAGTCAATTTACGGAGCAGGTCTGCACTCCAGCAAGGCTGCTCAGAGCGATGGCCGTGCACTGCACACGGCGATCCGCACCTCCGCAAGCTCAAGGCGGGAAACACATCCTGCCTTGCCCCGTCCTCCTTCCCCCTCCCAGCCTCCCCCCAATCCCAGGGACTGTGGGGAGGAAGGAAAAGCCTGCGGGAGCAGCCGCGGGGTTACGGGAGGCGAGGGCAGGCAGGGCCTGGCAAAGGGGAGGGCGGCGGGGCGGAGGGGGGGCAGCACCGAGTCCCAGTCCCGCTCCCACCAACCTAGAACACAGTCCAGGGAGGGCAGCCCGCTGGAGAGCAGCAGCTGCCCGTGGCGCACCGAGGGCCGAGTGCCCGGGACGGCGGGCGGGCGGGGGCCGGCCCCGGGCCTGCGCTGGAAGCTGGTGCAGCCCCGCGCCCCGCCGGCCGCCGCCATGTCGGGGCCGGGCAGAGACCGCGGCCGGGCGCGCCGGGAGGGCCGGGCCCGCGCTCCGCCAATGGGAGAGCGGCTAGGGGAACCCCCGCCCAATAGGAGCCCGCGTTGTTGGCACGTGCCGGGCCGGCGGGCGGGGAAGGGCTGAGGCGCCCGGCAGCGAGCGGGGAGGTGAGAGCGGCGCCGGGGGTGCGGATGGGCTGGGGCAGCTCGGGGGCACCGCAGCTTTGTCTGGGGCAGCTGGGGGGCACCGCAGCTTTGTCTGGGGCTGAGGGGACCGGCAGCGGGCACGGACCGGTGGGGGGAGTGTGGCGCGGGTGCTGCGGAGGGGACACCCCCCTGGTTCCGCAGATGCCCGAGGTGTCCGTAGGGCCGGGAGCGCAGCGGGCCGGGAGCGGACAGGCTCGCCTGGCGCCGCACTGGCGGCATCAGACCCTGGAAGGGAAAAGTACTTGTAAAACGTATTTACGTAGCTGCGTGTAACATAATATGTGAGTATTCTTGGGGTCCCTGTCTTGTTTGTACATGGCCGCGAACCTGTAGTAAGTGTGTGGTTTAATACCTTAATTCGGGAGCAAGATCTTGCATCAGTGTGATGGCCCTGGACCAAGACGTGTGGTAGAAAAAGTTGGACATTAAAATGCTTTGACAAATTCTAGTATGCTTGCTTTGTCAGTCAACGCTTTCTGTTTTGGTAGTCTGAAGGCAAGGGAAGCCCCTCTCAGAACAGCCACTATCACAAGTATTTTTATATTTGTTTTTCATCTTTTGGTGACTCAGATGCATCCCAAGCTACTTGAAGACATTTGTACACAGCAGAATATAAAAACGAAGCTTTAGCCACTACATCCCTCACTCTCACACTTTAATTTCAATGAATAATGTTTACTGTCATTCTAAGCCAAAATTTTGAGCACCTGTTGTTCTTGAGTCTCTTCTTAATTGAGGGGAAAAAAATCCTCATGTTAAATATGAGCAGCATGAAAGAGCAACAATATGTGGGCAGTTCTGAACCTCAGAGTTTTTCCTTCATATCCAATTCAAGCATGAAGCTTCAGTATTATGTTTCCCTAGCTGATGAAATGGCTTTTTTTTTTGCTGCTGGCCAAGCTTCTTTACTTGTTAAGCAGTGGACAGTTTTAGATCTTCTATCAGAAGTGTCAAGAGGTTGTCATAATGTCCTGTATTTGCTGGTAAATTGTAAAATACTGAATAATGTTTAATTTTAAATATAGATTATTGTTTAATGAAAGTTAGAAGTATCTGTCTGTAGAGGAGAAAATCAAAGGACATTTGAAAACATGGCAAGAAATAAATATAGCTGTTTAATTTCATTTCTGTAATACATGACCAATGAGTTGTGAATATCTGGAATAGGAAAGGCTAGCAAAATAAAGACCCAAACATAATTCACAATTCTTTTAAAATAATTTGGGAATCTGGTTTTGTCAGTGGGATCCTGTGGTGTAAATTCTGTATAACTGAGTGAGGAGGCTGAAACATAGAGAGAGGTCTTCACTTTTAGAATATCACAGTAAACTCTGCCACTGTACTGTCATCCTGGAGCCCAAACCCCTAAATATTTCAGGTATGAGTGCTTGCAGGTGTGTGTAACACTTCACAATTGCAGGATATCTGTTGGAGACCTTTGTTGTAGAAGCTCATAACCCAGTAAGGATATCTTTGGTAAGTCACTACTTACCTGTCAGAATCAAGTGATAAACTGCATGTACTCAGTCTCTGTGATGGTTTTTTCCCATTCCAAGCAGTACATTTTCTTTTCTTACTTCATTAACACAAAGTATTTCCTTGTTTGTTTTTTAAAAATTTTTAAAGTTCTTTTAAAATTACACTATTATAGGTTGTCTTAACTTCACAGGATAGGTGTAAACATACATCCAGGGCTGAGCCCTCTCTTTTGTTCTTTCATTTTTCATTACATGCCTGACATGTAAGGGTTTTTTTATACTTTACCTCATTTTCGTACAGGGCAGTTAAAATTGGAGGCTAAATAATTCTTTCTCTTTTTTTTCCCCCCTCTTTTCTATTGGAGCCCCACATAATGAAAGTATTTTGCAAATGGGAATGCTTGTGCCCCTACCAGTTTTAGTATTTCTTGGATAAAGTGCACGTTTGTGGGAAATCTCATTGGCTCAGGAACAGGTACAGTGGGTCAGGGCTGCAAAATAGGAAGTGTCACTTCCTTCTCTTCCTCTGTTTCCAGTCCAGCAAACCCTGGTGCTTATCAGTTCCCTGCTTGAGCTGATTGAGTCACTAACCTGACTTGGAACTGTCTAACGACTTTCTTAATAGCCGTATTTGGGTCATCCTGCCGAGCTGATGCTGTATGGAAAAGGGCAGAAAACACACAGTGGGGAGGGGCAGCCGAACCTTCCAGCTCTTGCTAGCTGTGAACTTTGTAGCTATTTCAGAATCATGTATTTTTAAAAAAAGTGATATTTTTGTTACAATTTTTTTTGGTAGACATCCTTCCAAATGTAGAGAAACCGTGTCTTACATTGTAACTTACAACAAGACAGACTGTTTCATATATAACCAAAATAATGGAGAAGTGGATATAATTTTTTCAGTACAAGAACTGAACTTCTAAAATATGGCAGTAGTTCTGTTTGTGATGTTCATTTTTCCTCTCTCACATTTTAACATGATGGGTGCAGTTAAATTCCTACTGATTTAGAAAGCGAGTGGAAATGATCTGTTTTTCAATAGGTGGGGTTTTTTTTCAAATTTTAGCATTTTAATACAATAAAGCTTTCCAAGTGAATATATGCTTATGAAAATACTGCTTACAACATCTGACTTTACCTGTATTTCAGACAAATAGAGAAGGAACTAATTTAATGGAAGTTTAATTTCATATTTATTTTTAGTTAATTATTTTTAAATCAATGATGCTTCATTTTTAGGAAAAATAATAGCTTTTTCACTCTTTTTGAATGATACTGAAGTTTTGCTTATATTCACATGTCCAGTTTTGAAAGGTGAATTTTCAGTCATTGGAGAAGATCCCACTAGGATCTGCTATCTGGCAGAAATCAAGACCACAGGAATTGTAATTCTGGACATTACCCTAAAAACCCCTCATCCTCAAATGCACATTATGAGGTAGATAAGTCCTACTATTTCTGCTCTAGGGGTGGAGTGGAAATGCAGAGAAACTAAGGAATGTGGAAATGATTTAAAGTGATCAGGAAGTGCCTTAGGAAGCTGTTTCTTGTCAGCTGAGCTGTGGCAATGGACAGTTGTATCAGTTCATACTCAGCTCATTGGAGAATGGAGAGGTTTAAACATTTGTGTCTATATTGGGATGTCTTAAACTGTAGAATAATCAACTTTCCTTCCTCGCAGCTCACATGTTGTCATGTAGACCTGGTCAAATGGTGATGTCAGTTTTAACTGCAAATCCTAACTGTGCTATGGAGAAATCAAGCTCTCTGTTTTCCTCTTCTTGTACACTTGCTGGTCCAATTCAGCTACTTGTCTATGCAAAATGAAGATTCTAAAATGGATTAAGAGGATTTGGGGTGAAAATTCACTAAGGAAAAAAAGATGGAGGGAATACAATGGTGAGTGAGAGAGCAATCGGAACATCTGGGAAAAGGTTATGGTTTGGAATTTGATCTGCAAGGACGTTTGACATTTCTCTTCAAAAGCTGTAGCCTACAGATTTGGGGAAAATCCTGCTGTCCCCAGAATAGCAGCCCTTGAAGTGTGCTTTGGATATTTGTGGCTGATAAGAGGAGCACAGTTGCCATGGCCTCTCTTTACCACGTGGGTTACCCGTGTAGGCTCGTGGGACCTCCAGTTAACGCCAGCAGCATTGTGTGGGCAGTGTTTCTCAACAACATGGTGCTATTGATGTATGTGTTCTGTTATCTTTGGTTTCAAATTACTGGTTTTGCTAGGTTTTAATTGTGCCTTACAAGATTCATGTATGCTCTTGTCCTTCTGTGACAATGAACAAAACGCTGTTCGTTTTGGAATAAAACACCAGTCCATTTTATTTCAAACCCATGTGTCTGCCCGACCAGTTTTCAGTGATGTTTTTCTGTTGGATTTATGTGTGGGATAGAGAACTATAAAAACCACGTCCTAGTGGCAGTTTTAATTAGTAATCTTATTAGTGTTTGCTGTTACATCGCCAGGCTGCTTTGCTCATCATTTGTGGAATGTGCTGGTATTAGACTGTACTGATTAAAGTTTTATAGTCACCAAATCAGATTAGCTACTGAGTCACCTGACTAGGCTGGGTTTGCAGTCATGTGACCCAGTGCCCTGCTGAGCTCCTGCTGCGAGCTGAAACAAGGTAGTTTGCTTTTGAGATGTTCTTAAGTATCTAACAGCATGGGTCGTGGATTATGGCTGCAAAGAAGATGGCTTCATTTTCCTGATCTTTGAACTGGCTAGAATGGGATAAGTTTGAAAGTGCAGGATCTTCAGGCCATGAGCCAACAACTGGAAAGAATGTTTAATCCTGGCAGCTCTGACACCAAAAGACCTGTTTTTTTCAGTGTGAAAAATCTTAAAGACTACTTATCCAGTCAGTCTGTGGCAAACGAAAGAATTAGTTGGAGTGTTTAGGACTTGCCAGTTGTATGATATTGTATAAAACATGATATGATCGTATTCAGAAAGCCTCTGGATGTTACCTAAATGCATCCTTGTGGGTATCCTGAGCAACAGGAAAAAAATTTAAACCCGTGTCAAATTTAAACAGCTCTTTAAAAATAGAAGTAAATTAAGAGACATGAGTTAAAGTAGTATGTGCTGAAGACAAGAAATTATTTTAAGAGTTATTTAATGTTTCTGTAATTTCAGAATTGTGCAGTATAATATTACAGAAACCTGTAGAACAATGATCTTGAAAATGAATCGTGAGTTTAACTTAGTGTTTTAATAAGCATCATACAGATTAGTGCTATATTTAATAGAGATTATTTTCCTTGTATTTATCATACTTCCTGGTGAGACCCACAAACATGGAACCTCAGGTTTCCAGTGTACTAGCCAATAATGTTTTCTGGTTATTGTCTTCCATAGATATTCCAGATAGGAATGCTAGCTTGATTTTTCAGCTACCACCCATGTGGAAGTAACTTCAGATAGCGGCGTATCCTCTAACAAGCAGTTTTGTCCCCTTTCATTGCCCGTCTTGGATTTATGAAGCACTCACTCTTCAGTCTGACAGAGACAGGGGAGCAGTGGTCGGGCTGGACTGAGTGTGGGTGTGTTAGAAGGAGCTGGGTAGCACTGGGAGTAGGGATGCACTTCCTGACCCAGGTCAGGATGCTGCTGCTTCTGTCTTTCCCAAGTAGTGATCTTGGTCAGAGGCTTCACAAAAGAGCACAACCCTCAGGTTTCTCTGAGGACAAGATCCTGCAGAGCCATCCGTACATTCACATGGATTCAGTGGACTTTCCTCTGCTTTCACAGCACTCTGGCCGTCCACAGGGTGTGGTGTGAACCAGGATGTGCCGCAGTAAATAATGCGGTAGAGATGTGTAACTCTACCTGGGCTGAGCACAGAGGGGATGCCTTGCCTGCTCTTCAAATAATATGATCAGAATGGTAAACTAATTAGGTCACTGAGAGGCAGATGAAGAAAACAGTCATTTTGGCCTTTAAGTAGTCAGGAATTAAAATTTAGATTTTTAGGTGAGTTATAAAGTTTGATAAAAGACAAGCAAGCAACCTAGTAAAACTCATTGTAAAGCCAGATTCACAACTGGCTACTTAGGGAAACTTAAATTGTTTCAAATTTGGAATAATGTTTTGGTGAAAAAAACCATCAGAAAGCACTGAATATCTGGCACTTTTTTAAAAGCCAGGCTGTATTTTAGCAAATTATCATTATTCTTTATCTCAGTGGATTCAGCTTCCATCTCCTACACTGAGTTTGCCAATTCCATGCTAGAATGCTGTATTTGTGAGAATCCCATTCAAGGAGCGTGTATCTGGGAGCAGGGCTGCCATTTTTTTCCCTCAGGTACTCTATTGCATTTTCTGAGAGATAATTTATTTTTATTCCTCTTACATATATTAACATTTAAAACTGCAGAAACTGAACCAGATTGAGGGAAACCAAACTGTTATCAAGGTCCTAGAACTAACAATCCTGTATCTGGTAACTGCAGAATAACTTGGTGTATTGCAAATGGGACAATTAAAAATTAAAAAAAAAGTAAAAACAAAGCCCCAAACCTGAGGTTGTGGTTGTTGCTGGAAACGTGAGCGTCACCAATTGTTTCGAAGTCCTGTCTTGGTTTTGTATGAAAAGAATAGATGTGTGTTATTTCATTGCAATGAGGGAGTAATTAATCTGAAGTTTTAGCCCTAACGCTTATTAGTACGTGTGTCTCTTCAGTAGCCATGTTTTCAGTATTTCCGTGATTTATAGCTGTGACTGTGTCCTTAGCAAAGGAATAAAGGTAATGGAGCTTGGTTTTTTACACCCATCTTTTATATTTCTGAGAAAATTGTTGCACATTCTTGGAGTTTCATGCTTCCACCTGTTCTCAGTTGTGCTTCCAGTGGTCCAAGAAGTGTGAAGCAGTGTTTGATCTTGGTGTTCTCGTGCTATTGCCAAGCCACAGTGATTTTTCTAATAGAATTTTTAACATTTCTGGCATGAAAGAGCTGGAATTCATAAACATTAAATTGTAGGAATATCATCAATTTTCTTAGCAACACAAAATATCTGTGAAAGGAGCTGTATGACCAGTCCCTGATTTTCCTTTTAGAAAAGCAATGTATTATGGAAGAAAGGGCAAGCTACATTCTGTATTTTTGGAACAAACCAAATGAGCAAATTTAGATGAAATAAAATCTGATCACTTATTAAAACCTAAATAGTTTTTAAGAAGGCAATTCAGGGAGACAGAATATTAGTGGAGTTATACAGTGATTATCTCTGTACTGTTTTTCTGTTTTACAAGTACTTATGTCCTCATTTGAAACTTATGTTTGGGGTGGATGTCTGTGGTAAAATAAGCCACACATAGGCCCTGCTTGGTGATGTGTTTGGTATCAGTGAGAGTGCAGGTTGTGGGGCTGGAGTGTGCTCCTGTCTTGCAGGTGCTCTGCACCTCAGCATAGAACCACTTGCTAAACTGGAGAAAGGCACCTCTACTTATTTGCTTCAGTAAGTAGTCAGTTTTCACATTTATTATTGTGTCAGCTGTATCTTTTACTTTAAACCATCAAATTAAATAATAGCTTATGCTGGCTTTCTATTATAGTTCACGCATTTAAAACCTGGAACTCAGATAAAAAGATAGTTTCAGAATAAATTCAGTATATTATTTATGAGTGGAGCAACACATTAGCATGGAGTTCACAATAGATCATATCGCTTTTATTCCATCTTACAAGCTTAGCAGCACAAACAGAATAATCAACATATTATTTGGCTGTCATCTGCTGAACAGAAACCAGAGATCACAAGGAGGTTTTCCCTAGCTGCAGTGATGGCCTTTTTGTTCCAAGCCCCCATCTGGGAGGGCCATGGTGTGTTATCATATGGAACGCGGGGTTTGCTGTAATCTGCTTAGCTGCACTGCAGTTTGAATCTTTATTCCATGTTTGTGTAATTTATAATTTTAATGAGACCATGGCTCTTGTGGGCTTTGAAATATATTAAAAGCTCTTTTGTGCATATGCTTTTGTTCTTGCTTAATAGGCTCAGTGTATTTAAAACTGATGAATTTTTATTCATGGATTTGGATGTCTGGGGATTAACTTAGACTGAATATCATTGCACTCATCTATTGATGTTTGGAACTTTTTTATACTTGTATCTCTAAGTGGAGAAGACCTTACAGAGGTTGTGTTTTACACGTAAACCATCTCAGAAATAACTAATAAAGTTTTATTGAGCAATGAGAAAAAATACTGATTACAGTTTATTTTCACTGCATAAACTCTCATGAAGTACCATTTTGCTCTGAAAAAAGTCCTTGAATCCACGTACATGTATGGATTTAGAACTTTGTAACTAAAAAGCCGTTTGGGCAGTCAACATTTTTGCAGAATAGTAACAGTGATAAGCACTTGGTTTGCATTTTTCTTCTGTTCTAACCTGAAAATGTAAATACTGAGCACTCTCTTGTCTCTGTTGCCTTTGTCCTGTTTTTTAACACATTTTTTAGTGCAGAGTGTGCATAAGCTATTTCCTTAGAAGGTGATGCTCATAACTGGGGAGTGTTGATGAACATACAGAAGGATTCTTCATTGCTGTTTTCTGACAGTGCTAAAACTGTTTTTTCGTTGTTGTTGTTTTTTGCTTTTGTATTTTTCATGTGTTTAATGGTTTGTTTATGGTTTAATTGTCTGTCAGGTTTGATTTACTGTTTGTTTGAAGATCTCAGACTGTGTGACTTCTGTGTTTTCTGTGTTCCTAAACCACTGCGGACTACTCTAATGATGGCATTCTCTCTGAGACCAACATTGGCAATAAGATGGAGACAACTGTATTTTTTCTAAATTGTCTTGCTGATGGTGTACTGAAATGTGGAGGGGTTTTGGGTTTTTGTTTGTGGTGTTTTTGTTGGGTTTGCTGGTTTTTATCAGCAAATCATCCTCTTTGTAATGA
Organism: Coloeus monedula; assembly: GCF_965178545.1. NCBI lineage: Eukaryota > Metazoa > Chordata > Aves > Passeriformes > Corvidae > Coloeus > Coloeus monedula. Next base: position 7,550,089 of record NC_138786.1, on the reverse strand, counting down.
CATTATATTTTAAGTAAAAAGCTTTTTTAGTTCTCAGTGCATAGGGGAGTTATTTACCCCTCTTCTATTCACTGCTTTGAGTAGTATTTCCAAAATCATGTTTCTACAAGATGTGTCAGCTGGGAAGTGCAGGGGACACATGAGCCATGGGCAACTTCAGGTTCTGTAGGGTTGTAGATTTTTAGTGCCTATTGTGAAAATTAGGCTTGTAACTCTTTGTCTTACTAAACTGAAATGAATTTTCAATGTTTATATGTCTGTGTCTCAAGAAAGTGAATATATTGAAATTTAAGATCAACACATTTAGTTATTTTACCCTTGTGACATAGGCATAGTACATTTTTCTCAGTTACCAGGAAGGTGACTGTGGTGTCTGCCAGACCTTTGGTGTTTGTCCTGACTTTGACCTTGTTGCAGAAGACTGTAAAGTGAATATTTTGGCATCCCTCAGAGACTCAGGCTTGCCGTACATGACCACGCCTTTGCTCAGCTATCTGTATTTCACTGTTCAGCAAAGAGGAGTGTGTGGAGCTGTAGAGGAGAAGCTTTGGAATGCATCTGGCCATTAAAACAGCATTTTATCCAGGGTTGTGGAAGTGTTAGGAGCTGCTTCCCAAAGGCAATAGAACTAGTGAGAAGTACCTGAAATCTGTGTTGAAAAATGATGGTAGTCTCTGTTTATTTAACACCAGCGAATTGTGTTATGTGTGTCATGTTTACAGGATTAATCTCCTTGTCAGCTTGAGATCAGTAGATGAAGGAGCTCTTGTTGGAGACAAACTGGCAGTGCCTAGTAGAGTAGTGTAAAAAAGTAATCTCTTCCAGAATATCACCAAGCTTGTTCAGATTTGCTGGACCAAGTCCAGTGTTTCTTCTAGAGTAAAGCAACAGCTGGAAATAAAAACCAAGTTCTGTCTGATCCCCAGCAGAGAGGGACCTTTTGAAAATTGTTCTTTGTTTTGCTTTAGGTGTTCAGAATCCTCAGATTGTAATTAGAATATTTAAAGCATTTGGTATATTGTGTATCTAATATGGGAAGAATCCTAGTAAACAAGATATACACCCTTTGCTCTTCTAGCACATGTAATGTCAATTTCATGCAGAGGTTTTAAAATAATAGTTTAATATGAACAACAGCTCAAACATAAATATTTAAATGGCCTACTCAGTGTGCAGTTTTTAATTTGGGTTTTTGGCTTTTTTTTTTTTTTAAAGTACTCTCAGAGTAACTCTGGGAAAGAGATGGTGCAAGTTAATGTGTAGAGAAATGTGTCTGGTTAGAAGTGGACAATGTTAGGAGAAGAGTTTCTGTTATGGAAGGAAAAACTGATAATCTCTCCCTACATAGTCAATGAAATTCCAGAATTGGGAAGCATTATACAAAGCAAATGCAACTGTAAATTTTTTATGAAAGTGAAAAATCTATTTAGTGTCAAGTCCAGTGATTTGTTTAGTCACACTGTCAGTGGCTGCAACTTCAATTTTCCTGTATTAAAAAATTCAGCACCATATGTTAAACTGTCTTACACAATGCCATTGGTTTTCTGGAAATGATAAATCTGCTCATTTATTTCCTAATTTTATTATGTACAGTTAATTGTAATCCAAGATTACAGCAAACAAGATGTTAATTTCTAGACAACCTATGTACATTTCCCTCAGAGTGAGTGTTACAGAAGCAAAGAGTAGAAAGAGAATACCATTTGTGCTATCCTCACAGGAGCTGTCAATAAAAGATGTAATAGGGGATTTAGGAATCTGGAAATGGCCAACTAATTTATGTGAATCTATTTTATTTCAGCTAGAAAGCCCAAGCTCTGTTTCGTCTGCACTGCATATTGCAGAGCACAGGCTGTCTATAGAAAACCAGGCGGCTGCATATGGATAGTCCCTTGATATCATTCACTTGCTGTGTAATCTTATTATGCAAAGTTCTAATCTTCACCTAGAATGAATGCCTCTGGGTCAGAATATAGTCATATCAGGGTTTTTGAGGTCATGTTTTGTGATCCTTAGCTTATTCTTCTAAGTAGAGCTGGGATTTAAAGAGTATTCCCCAGACACTAGCAGAGATAGACAGCAAAACCTGCTGCCTTTTTGGAAGACAAGACCAACATGAGGTCCCTGGTAGGATTAAACTTGATTTGTAGCTGTAGGATTTTTTAACAGATGTATTATTGGACAGGGAATAGGGGGCCACCAGCACAGCGAAATTGGATCACGATTGGCATTCTCAGGGAGTCCGCTGGCTGCTAAAACAGCAGCTGCATGTGGATTTGACTTCTTTCAGGTGAAGCGACTTCCAGTCATTTGGAAAGGATGGGATGAAAAGGAACCTTGGTGATAATTTTGATGTCTGCAAGATTTAGTACCAATGTAATGGGATTATCGGTAACACCTTCACTGCAGAAAAAGCCACCTGGTGCTATAACTGGCAGCAACTGAGAACTAATCCTTTCCCATCTCTTGGATGTCATTCATGAGGCTCAAAGTGATTTCTACCCTGCTAGCTGTGATTAATTTTATAAACAAACAAACAAAAAACCAAGTGATGAAAGCATAGGCTATGGAAGAAAAAGGGAACAGAAGATAATAGTAATTACATTTTGCATTTTATTTGCTGTGGGGGATAAACTATACAGTTCTGGTAAAATAACCAAATTGTGTTCTCTGTGATAAATATGGATGTGTGACCTTTTTTAACCAATGTCTACTTCAGTATAAATTTTTCAGCTACCTGCTATATGACAGTAGGTAGTACCTGGAAGTAATTACAACAGGTTTTAGGCCATTAGTTCTGCAATAAGGATGTTGATACAACAGAGCCATTAAGTTTTCAAGGGGCCCGTGACTTAAATAATTTGTTTTGTTGCGCTTAATGATCTTGTGTTCGATCTGGTGGAGTTGCCGGCTGATCGTACTTTGTATTAAAATTGTGTGATGTGGAAAACTGTTCAGCTGTTTACTTTCTTGGGAGCAACAAAATTACATTGTTTTAAAAATGTACTGATATGAAGTTCTCAGAGGAAACAATTATATTGTAATGACACTCCAGTTAATTATTTCTGTGTGGGTTTTTTTTAAATAAACTAGTTTTTTCTGGTGTTTTTTTTTACTGGACTTGCTCTTGCTGCAACCACTTATTAACTAGAAATTGTTACTTAAAACTACATGGAAACTTTTAGGATTGTAGTTATTCTGTGGAATGAATATTAGATGTCTAAAGATGAACCTTAACATTTAAAACACCTTGCCAATCCCCAGGAGGTACCTTGTCTGGGTCAGACTGTATAATCCAGGTATATATGTGCCTTCATTTGAAATTAACTTTCTTGAGTAATAGTCAAAAGCTTTTATATAAAGCTAAGAATTTTTTCGTTATTATCATAAAATCTGATAAGCTTGACCATTTAAAAAAAGTCCTTTGTACTACATTTATAAATGGGGATTGGTGAAATCCATGTCTTGGGAGTTAAGAATTTTATTTTAAGAGAACTGGGAACAAAATTTGAGAGCTCTTCACTCATATTCTGTCCTTGTGGTTAGTTTTTTACCATGAGAGCTCTAGCAGTAGGCAAAGCTCACTCTGAACCGTGGGTTTCCTTGAATAGCTCACAAATCTACTTGCAAACATCACAGGGAAACACATGTTCAGGGTAACTATCCCTAAGTTTGTGTCATCCAAAATCTGAAAGGAAGTCACTTGCAATCACTTTGAAACTTATTTTCTGAGCTGTATAGCAGTTGTTTGTAGTTTCATAATAAAAATATTTTAGTTACAATCTGACAGCTGTTGGCATGAGACGTTTGCATATTCTCTTGATGTTGTTACTGTTTATTTGTCCCAATTTGATCTGTGTACTCTGGGCATTGTAACGCATGGTTTATACAATTCCTTTTTACCTGCAATGCTCACGGGTGCCTAAATTCTCTACTGTCTTTATATATTAATACAAGGTTTCTGAATAGCATGGAGCAAAACTAGAGGATGCTTGTGCAGTACTTTTCTGTCTACCCGAACTGAGAAGCAATGTGACGCTTCCTTTCTAGCAGGTGCTGTTAAGAAGTATTGATGATGGACTTCTCTCAAAACATAGTTATGGTCATGCATTCGCACTAGTTGTGCAACTAACATTCATCTGCTGTCCCTCCACCTTCCTTTTATCACCTGTACCACATTTCTGGGCTCACAGTGTGTCTGGCCCTAAGAGTAAGGCATTGGTTGGTGCTTTTCATAGTGCACTAGGTTGGGAAGAGCCAGCCCCTTCTCTGCCTCTCCAGAATGAATTCTGCTGAAAGTGCACTCCCCTTCCAGAGGAGCTGTTTCAGTTCCTGCAGTGTGCTGGGTGCTGCTTTTGCTAAGGATACAATTCAAGACTTTTCTGTTTTCAATTGTATTTTGGGTCATTACTGTGAAAATGGTCAGATAATCTTATGAATGTTGAATCACAGCTTGGTTTAAGCTGTTCTAGTCCAGAGAAGTTTATGTAAATAAAAAAAGTACATCTTTTTTGGAACAAGGAAATGAACTTGGTAGAGAATATTTGCTCCCAATAATGGTTGTCTTTTGAATGTATTCAGGCAAAATTCCATTAAATTCTAGTGAGAGTTGTAAAAATAAAGATAGGCACTTTTAAAGTCCTGTCTTTAATTAACTAAATGTCATGAAAAATAAAAGGAGATGTCTTTATTTCATTTTGAAGTGGGCATATTTTACACAGCATTTTTCTCTTTTTTTTCTTTTTAACATAGTGCATTTGCTTATCAAACTATATTGGGACATCTTAATAGAAGAGGGAAATCTTGCAGTGGTTTTAGTTCATTATAGGGCAACACTGAGTTTAAGGGGAACAGGTTTCTTGCAGAATGTAGAACTTTCTTCAGTTACTTCAGTATATCTGTTTTCCACTTCCTTAAGATAAATATATGTAACCATCAAATTGGGTTAAGGAAATACTTTATTTGGATTACCATTGCCAGAATTGGATCTCCTAATCAGAGTTGACTTGAATATTTGGGGAAGGGGGTCAGAAAATGTTTACAGACTAATGTGCTGCAGAAGTTACACCACTGTGCTGCAGCTGAGAACAAAAAGACCTGATGCCTTATTTCTACAGGTACATCTGATTATTTGTTGGTTTCCTTACACTGTTGGTTTTTTTTTTTTAATCTTGTCCATCTGTTACACACAAAAGATAGGTTTGTAAATGTTAGATTGTTTGTTATCAAATAAATGATACTCTTCTGTTTTGCTGTAGAACCAGCTGAACAACGTACCACTGTAGGATGCTTCGCAATGTCCTAGGAAAAACCTTCCGATTTCTGGGGTACACTGTGCAATATGGCTGCATAGCACACTGTGCCTTTGAGTACCTTGGAGGAATTGTTGTGGTAACTCTTCATTTTCATGACATTTAAAAGAAGATAAAACTGTAATACTGAAATTGTTATGTGTGATGATGCCAATATTTCAGGTTTCTTAATTTTCTTTATTAAACACAATTTATGGGAAGCAGGTCCAGCCTTTATGAAAGTTATTTGTACTTTCAACATTCATGTTTTCTGATGTGTTATTGCTTGAGGCATCACTGAAGTCAATGGGAATTTCTGATTAAGCCTTTTGCAGAGAGTCTGTCCTTCAAGAAAGACTGGATTCACCAATAGGAAATTTTTTTTTTTTTCAGATTTCTGGGTGATTTATGCTCCCTGCCCCTCCTCCCCAGGTCCTTAACCTAGCAGATACTGCTGCTGGACATGAGGGAGTTTGGCTGTGAGCTGCTCTTGCAGCTTCTGTGGTGATTCTGTGTTACAGAGAAAGGGGTAAGCTGGCAGGGCTTTGAACACTGCTCCTAAAAATTTCCTAGAGATGGGGTGCTGAAATGAACCCATGAGGGCCCGTAGCACCTAGTGCACTTCAGGACCAATCCCAAGGAAATATGGAGCTGTAACAGAGTTAGAGGTGCTCTGGAGGCTCTCCTCAGCTTTTAAATGCATCACGTGTTGCCTTGGAGGAGCTCACTTCTAGTTCTCTACACCTTTTCTAATTTATCAGCATATCATTTAAATAAAAGTTTATTTTAGCTAAAAGTAGTTCGAAATAGTAATTTTTTCTCATTTATTTTTAATTTGCAGTGTTCTGGACCTTCAATGGAACCAACCATTCAAAACTCTGATATTGTCTTTTCGGAGAACCTTAGCCGCCACTTTTACTGCATTCGAAAGTACGCTCCTCTGTTGAGACCCGATCTGACATTCTGTTTGCCAGGGCTTGTCAATTCTGTCCTTTATTTTTTGTGTATTTTTCTGCTTCTAAATCGTAATTTTTCATTGTGTCTGATGGAAGTTAAAGTTACCAGCACATACAGCCCAGTGAACAATTTGGCAGAATTCAGTTTGGATTTAGTCTATTGTCACTTTCACAGCTTTTTCCAAAAAATAGAAAAAATCTTTTTTTTTTTTTCTCCCCATAAATGATTCTATTGAGTGAATGTAACTTCTTCTCTAAGCAGTTTGGTCTTGAAAACCAACTATGGGTATTACTGGCCCCAGGTTGTAGTCTTAAATGTTTCATAAATGATCTAAATAACAAAAATTCAGTCCACTTTTAACACTCCGTGAAATTACACCTGAGTAAAACTGAAGAAACCAAAATTGTACACAAGAATTTTCAGCACAAGGGACTATCTTAAATGTGTGTGAATATTTTTGGAGTAGACACATGGATGCCCATGTACTCAGCCAAATAGTTTGTAATTAGAGTTCTTCTGTTTGTTTTTGTTTCTGTTTTTTCCTCTCAGAGGAGATATTGTAATTGTGAAAAGCCCAAATGACCCCAAATCAAATATCTGTAAAAGAGTAATTGGCTTGGAAGGGGATAAAGTCTGCACAAGCAACCCTTCAGATTTCCTTAAGAGTCACAGCTATGTAAGTATTAGAGTTTCTTACTATGTAAATTAATGATTACTTAAGTAGGCCTGGTAGTCCGTAAAGGATTTGCAATATTTGAGGATCATCAGAAATCATAAATTATGACATCAATAAATTATTATTCTTGTATATGTACAGTAAAATGTTGTACTTTTAGATTGTGTGTGCCAAGCTGTCTTTCTCTGCCTTTTGTGTCTGTAGGAACTGTAGACAGATAATATTTTTGCTCTGCCCTTTGCTTAGTTCTTCTTCCTTGGAAGAATACTCTGAAATTCTCTGCATAAAGTGCAGTACAGATGACAGATGCAAGTGCTTTTTCAGGCAAAATTGTTCCGGTATTTCAAACACTAAGAAGTGAACATTTGACTCTGCAATAGTTTTGCAGATTTTCCTTTCAAAATTATACTTTAGTGTATCTCTATATTGCAATGTAGCATTATTTTAATGTTCCTGAATATGGTTGGAGAAGTAGCAATTCTCCTAACTTGGCCAAAAGGTCAGGTGATGCAATGGAAAGGGAATAATAATATCAATGTTCACTTATCCTTATGCAGATGGACTTCACAGAAGTTTGGGAAGATCTGTGAGAAAATGTTTTTAGCAACTTCTTTTTAGGCTGTCATTAGAAAAATCATCAGGAATCACGATCACAGAAGAATGTAGGGTTTTTCTTGTCCGAGTGATGTGTTTGACTGTTATCTCTGTTCAGCCATCAGATGCTCCCAGGTGTTTTGAATCTTTAGACAAAGCTGTTATTTTGCCCTTTCATATCCACTTCATCCTCAGAATAAGAAGAGTGAGCATCTGGCTAAAGTCCTGTGCTGTGAAGGTGGGGAATTTTATGGAACACTTCTTACAGGCAGCTACAGTTTGTGCAACATAAATCCTGTAAGAGTTTCTCTTCCATAAAGGCAGCCACCTTCACCAGTGAGCCTCCAGGTGCCATTGGTTCATTTGTATTAAGCAGCTGAAGTGGAGTTTGTCTTTAGTAAAAGCAAAATTCGTGTCACCATTTTGTTTAGCACCAGAAAGTAAGAATATGATTCATGCCCTGCTTTGGGGCTTTGAATTTGTTTCTTCCACTCCAGTGTTGAGGCAAGATATCTTGGGAACCTGCCTCTCATCTGCCCTTCTGGGTCTAATGCCAGTGCTATTGGAGCTCCTGTTCTTAGACTTTGGTCACTTGTGGGCACAAAGAAGGAACTCATTCTCTGTTACATTTTGAAGGGGAGGACAGAACATTTAGGTTTTCCACAAAAATTAAATTGTGTTAACCATTTAACCAAGGAAAAATCTACAAAAAACCCCAAAGAACACAAACCCACCTTTCGTACCAAGCTGAAATTCTCTAGCTCTGGTGGAGCTTGTAATTGTGATGGAATATGAATTTCCCAGAGGAGACCAACCTGAGATGGAAACCTGAATTCTGTGTACACTGACAGAAGACACAAACTGAATTTCTCTGAGCATCTTGTTCCTCACTTGTCTTAGTTTTGAAAACGAAGTTTGGGAAAGATTTATACTTAACAGGATGTCAGCTTTTCTGGAAACACTTAAGTAACCAAATGAATATTCAGCAGAACAGTTTCTGCCCTAGTGCAGGATTTCTTGTCTCCAGTTTAAAGCCAAAATATGAGGAGAAAGAGTGGATGGAGAATACAGAGTCCATTTCCTGTTCTCCTAAAGGCTAATGTGTGGAAATACAGCAAAGTGACAAGCTTTTGTAATTCTTACATCATAAATTGTATCTAGGAGGAGAAATTATCTAAATGGAAATGCTCTCACTGTGTCTGATACCTGTTTTCCTTCTACCTTTAGTGCTTGGTAAAGAGGTAGGTCTTTCCATCTGTTCAGGAGACACTTCCTTTACAGAAGAGTACATTCTCAACATGGATATCTGCACTTTATGTTCATAACTGAGGCTGGATTATTCACTAAGTAAATTGCTGGGGAGGGGAAACATGATACGTGTTTATGTTTAGGCAATTGCCTAATCAGGTTCCTTACTTTAATGAATCACTGTGCTATGTACTTTTAACTCAAACACAGAATTCTTCACAGCAAATAACAGCAGCAGATGTACAGGGAACTGGCTGTTTGTGTTGTTGATACTTGCCTGAGGTGGGTTTTTGGAAAAAAGATAGTCCAAACTGAAGAAAGGCCTGGGCTATGATTGCAAATGGCCAAGAGTGCTGCCAGGAAGATCTGTCTGCCAGGGGAAGGTACCGCTCCTTAAGTGAGCAAAGCCTAGTAAGTGTCATGAGTTTTGCACTTTATATCTGGCTACTAACTGCGTTTTTTCAAATGGGAAATCTGAGAGGTGTGTGAATGCTGTGACTCCAAAGTGTGTAAGGTCAGAGCAGTCTTTGTTTTTATTATGGTGAACTGTTCAGCTTTCCTTGAAGGCTTGTCTCCTGTTTCGGGGAGTTCCTGTCATGTTTGCAGACTTATCACAGTAAATACGAATATCAGATGCCAGCAATATTGCCAAATTAGGCAGCTCAGACCCCTGCTTCATTCTGTGCTGGTGGTTGCCAGCTAGTGGATAGGTTTTCTCAGTTAGCCAGTTCCTGGAGATGGGAGAGTAATGGCAATACAATGTACTTCATGCAGCTGAGGGTGAAATTACCTGTAAGCAGCTGCTTTAGATTTGCCCTAAAAGGAGAATCCTTAGAGTCATGTTAGTAGGAATTGTGCTTAGACTGTATTGACTGCATCATGTTAATATCGGCGTATTTTACAGATTTTAAGTTAGGTATTTTTGTGCCTAAAAGTATTGCCACACATAATTCTTATTCTGGAGCCTAAGAGAATGCTAAAATCAGATCCTACTTCCAGTGCTGGTTCATTGATGAATGTACTTCTCAGGATGCCTTTATATGTAGGTAGGAGGATGGAGAACTCTGTTTACAATTTGTTCTCTGTAAATTACACAGATGAGATACATAATTGCTGCAAACAACCAAGGAGATACCTGTAGATTAACAAAAAATCCAAACACAACAAAGCAACCTTCCAAGATATAATGAAAAGAAACAGACAAAAAAAATCACACATAAGATGAAGAAGTTGTTCTGAAAATAGGTGTTTCAGTTGAGTAGAAATTCCATATAGCAGTGGCAGTTAAAATACTCTTGCTGCTTAACTGAACGAATACATCATGTGATAAATTTTTTTTTGTCAGTGCACTAAGTGTAAAGCTGCATCAAAAAAACTGTCTTTGATGGAGCTGTTGGATTACAGGCTGATGGAACTAATGCCACATATAAAACTGAGTGGCATAAACTAAGCATGTGCTTAAATTACAATTTAAGTATATAAGAAACGTCCTTTGGACCCTTTATGGTGCATGATGCTTCATATGCTAAAGACTGGAGTTTATCTGTAGAACAACAAGGGAAATCTTATTTACATGGAAGTATAATGAAATTCCTTTTTTGAATAAGCTGCTATAGTATTACAAGGGTTGGAAAAGGCAATTTTCCTTTTTGTTGATATCCAGTATGGAATACAAGCATTAGTCTGGCAGTATTGCAGGGCTCCTTTTTGGTTTTGTGCTAAATGTGTATTTGTAAATAGAAGCAAGTGTATTTGCTGTAATAAATGTTTAAGAATGCATAATGTATTTTTGCTGTATCAGAGGCAATGTGGTGTGAACCCAGAAGTTAAAAAGGTAAACAACTAATGTATTCAGAACTAGTTTCACTTATTAAAAAATACCTTATTCATTTAACTATATGGATGTAAATAATGAGGATTAATAAGGAAATTAATCCTAGTAAAGCCCTGAAATGGTCCTTAAAAAACCCCAAAAAAACAGCTGAAAGGTTATTTTTCATATTTAGGCTTTTATTTCCTGTTTAAAAAAATCTTAATACAGACTTATAATTCAGATTGAGTATCCTATTGCTCTATTTGAATTTGTTTTAATGCCATTTACTTTAGCTTTAATTTCTTTACGTACCATATGTTCTTGTGCTGCAGCTCGTATTTACAATCTGAAAAAGTGAGGGGTAAACCATCAGAATCAAACAGCTTGTATGTCATAAACCACCAATATGCTGAGCCTTTGGGGCACTTAAACAAAAGTAGTCCCTAATAATGTCACTTAATAGAGGCAGAGTCTGTAAATAAGGAACTGCCTTTTGCAAGTCACAGTGATAAAAAGCTGAGATACAAATCCATATCTCAGCAACACTGTGCTGGTGATCAATCACAGCTCCCACTAATGCTGCCAGCCTGGCTGATGGGGGAGTGTGTTTGCCTTGTGCTAAAGTGAGCTTCACTGCGGAGATGGCATCTCTTCATCCTGTGGGGAGCTCCAGAGCTAACAGAATTCCCAAGATAATGCATCTCACTGTGTTTGCACATCACAGAAGTGGCCCTGCACAGTGCTATTAACTCTTAAACAGTTCTTGGCAAATGCAGTAAGAATATGATGTGGCTACTAAGAATAACATAATGTCAAGGCAAACAGCACAGTATTGTAATCACTGCCCCGTTCTACATGTTTTGGATACACTGTGCAAGACACTGGAAAGTGGTTTGATATTTCAGAGCACTCAGTCTCTCAGTACCATTGGATAGTCTCTTTAAAATATCCTAAGTAGCAATTAAAAATAAACCTAATTAAAACACCACTTATTTTCCCTTTGTTCTAAGGATCTTAATGTTTACACTCATGGTTTAGTACTTCACTGAGTAAGCTTCAGTAGTTGCTGACATGGAAAATGAGTAAGATATTTTCTTTGTCCTCCTTAGTTCTAAGTGTTCTAGAGGCTCAAGAGAAAGCCATGCCATATTTCTAACCAGCAGCTGTGCTAAATGTCTGGTGGGAGAGGAGAGCTAATTTGGCATATTTGTTGGTCTGCAGATGGCTCTGTATCCCAGTACAGAGAGTTCATGACTCATGCTTATCTTGAATTTTCTGAGAAGTCATTTTAAATCAAAATTCTGATTTGTCAAAACTAAATTATTCAAGGGAAAAGAAACACGAAGAATTTTATCAGTCTAATTCCCAATATTTCCAGGGTTTCTTCTGCCCAAGTGGCTTGGTCTTTGTACCTTTGCAGTTTTGGTTTTGGTATTTCAAGAACATAGATGTAGCATCAGAGTTCACCAGTGCTTATCCAGGTCCCTGTGGGGTCAGGGAGGGTGGCCAGACATGGGCATGGCTGCAGCAGAGCTTGGGCACGGGGACACAGCCAGAGGCTCCTGAGTGAACCCCCACGAGGTCTCCCACACCTTTCTGGAAGAGCTCTTTCTTCCTCACTGTGTGCCCAAGAGGAGGCAGCTGCACCCCAGCAGCTGGCCTTGGGAACAGGCTGGTGACACCAGCGTGGGCTGAGCACTGCCCAGGCTCTGACTGCCCTGCTGCCCCTGCTCAGCCACTTCACCCCGGAGCGAAACCAGAAAGAAACCTCCTCCAGGATTTGAGGGAAAGGTGTTTGAAAGGCATTCATTTCTGAATTTACGGCACTAGATGTTTTTCCTCTCTGTAATATGGCCTTGGCTGTGCTGGTCAAACCAGTTTGAACCTTCAAGATTTTATGATTCTGTTATTCCTCTGCTCAAAGTTTAATAATAACTTTTAGGAAGCTGCTCAGGATGGTGAAACCAACTGCTTGGGACTCAACTAAAGCTTTTGAGCAGAACTTCAGTCTGACTGTACCAGCTGTGTAGGAGAGCTTTAGGTCACTTCTGATGGAGCTGGCAGACAAGATTCCTTAACCCTGATGCTGTTATTTCTCAGCCATTGTTCTCCCAGGCTGAACTGCAGATCAGAGTGAGTACAGGTACAGGGCATGCCAGTGATGATGATGGGGTTCTGTGTTAGTTGGGGTTTGCACCCACAGGGTTTTTTGTTCTCAGACCTCTACTTTTGGGTGACCCTGTTACATCATCTGTTATCTGGAGAAGAAGATCAAGTCTTTTGGAATTATTGTGGTCAGAAAGGTCTCTGCAAACTGTTAAGTAATCTTTGATGGATTTGTAATCAATATTTTATTCCAAAACACTCATCTTCTGTAAATCTTAGGCTGATAAGAGTCTGGACTGATGCATCTCAGACATATTCTGAATTTTTGTTCAGGAGTTCCTAAATGTAGCGAGGAGATTTGGATCTGAAAGTTTTGGCCTATGAACATGAACAGGTTAGTTTTAACTTTAACTGATAATAGTTTTAGAAAAGGAAAGATGACTAATAATTTAAATTTAGGGTTGCAGCTAGAGGTTTTTGAAATCAGATATATAGCTTTTCCAGCCAATTGAGATCTGTGTATTTAACAATATGATCTAGATCTCAGCATTAAATATATATATCAATAAACAACACATGCAAGTGTTTGAATTATTTAACACAGTTGAAAACTTTTGGAAGAGGTAAAAAGTGATACTGAGAGAAATCAGGTATTTTTCTCATTTGACTGGCATAAACATCTCTGATGTGAAAACTTCTCCCATCAAGCTGTGAGTGCTGTGATCAAACCTTTTAAGGTCCAAGTAGTTAAGCTCAGAACAGCAGCAGTTACTCTTACATTACCCAAAGTTTAGAAGAAGCAGCTATGGTTAAACCCCAAACATTGAAATAACCAACAAATGCTTTGACAGGTCACTCTGACAGCTTACCCAGACTTTTGTTACAGAACAACACCCAACTGGTGTGCTGGCATGGTAGAGAAAAATGTCTCAGAAATTCAAGTCTGTTAATATTCCTTAGTTCCCTTGTGGTGTGCGAGTTAACACTGGAGGTTATGTGATTTTAATATTGGTTAATATTTAATTTCAAAACTTAGACAAGTCTTCATATCTTACCTTTTTATAAATCTTCTATTAAAATTACAAATGTCTCACTACAGAGAATGAATTCATAATATAAATATGTAATCACAACAAATTTGATTTCTGTATAAAATACATTAGTGCTTCATTGTCATTCTCACTAATAACAATCTGGACCAGCATCATGATGTCTTTTTTTTAATATGTGCTTTTAAACAAACTGGGTCAAGTACATTATGTCTTATTCATAAGCAGCTTAAACTGTTCAGCAAGTAGAGGGAAAATGCTAAACTCTTTGGAAGTACCTATAAATTTAAGGTAAATTCATTGTTATATTCTTTTAAGAAGTATTAAATTCCAGGTAGTTCAACCTTTTAAGCATACACAGAAGATGCTGATTTAACATCTGCTATAATTTTTAAGTTCCAATGTGGTTCCTACCATTTCATAGCTTTTTCAGCACAAAAAAGTAAATATAAATGCTTACCCTGATTTTGAGAACATTGAGCTAATTAATGTGGTTGGGTTTTATACAGATGGCAGCCTTAATATGAACAACATTTATGATAAACCTACAGGAACAGTGCCTGGAGCAACTGGATCATTAAAAAAACTATTTGTTAAGCATTATTTCGGTCTTGGTTCTGAATTAATAAATAAAGGATTAAGGAGTAGTTATGAGACTTTAAGTATAGAGTGATAAAACAAACTCCTGCATTTCTATGGTGTGTATTTTATCCTAACTAGATGCAATTTACTTAAATAAGGCAATTTAATCAGTATTTAGTAAATTTGTCATTTGATATTGTAGAATCTTTCATCATATTTCACTTTAATCAAGAAAGGTAACACCTGTGGTTTATTCACAAAAGCTTCTTTTGTTAAATGAACACCCGCAGGCCATGAAGCAATTACATTTGTTGCTTGTACCAAAGTAGGAGGCACTTAAATAGACCTTAGTAGGGATAGATGAGAACTTGCAGACTTTATTCTTTTGTCCAGCACTGAGATTAGTTCTTATCATAGCTCAAGAAGGAAGCCTCTGAACTGAAAAGAAAAGATGGGAATGATTTAAAGTTCTTCTTAAGTCTGAAACTTTGATATTGCTGAAGGTGACGTGAATACCTGTGACCTTACAAAAGTTCAAACATCTACTCCCAGCTGATTGTATGTGCTGATGTTTTTTGAGATTGCAAGACATTCATGTTTTTAAGTCCCCTAAAATCACGAACAAAAGCTCCCTCCAAACAAAAAACCCAAACAACAGAAGCCTGTTTACATTTAGTTGGGTTTGGGGGTATTTTTGAGGCAGATAATTTAGTCTGTTAGTTTTATTTACAATATATTAGTTTTCAAGTATGTCAGTTAATGCAGTGCAGGGTTCATATCTCTTGGGTTTGAAGACAGTGAGAGTAATCAAAAAAGTTTGGCATCTTGTAAAGAGACCAAAACAATGTAACTATTTGGTAATACCCCCCCTTTAAGTAAATTAATGTTTTATGCTAGTGAGTATGCATCAAATACCTGCCCTGTACTTCAGTTTTGCCACTTTAACTGCACCACGGAGTAAATTCCAACAGCTCTGCAAATTCTGCCAATTTGTTGCAGTGAAAGATGCTTATTTGGGGTGAAAGAGAATGAACTACTGTGTCAAACTCAGTTGTTCCCAAGGGTAGTCTTGTTCTTCTGGTCTGTCTGCTCCTGTGCTAGAGCCTGGGAAGGGAGCAGGGGAAGAGTCATGTGTCTGATGGGTGTCTTTTATTCTCACACATTTAAGCTGCACTGCGGATAACCAGTTCCGCCTGAGAACTGCCATTCCTTGGAAATAAATCCTCAGATAATCTGCAGAGAACAGAGGCACAGGGGCTGCTGAGGCAGAGGGAGTCATCTGCAGACAGTCAGAGGCAGCGTTTCACAGCAACCTGCACTGCTGGGAATTGCTGGTTCTGCAGGAGGCCCACTCGTTCTGTGAAAATTCAGCTGTTGGGTGTGTGAGACTTTCCCATCTTGGTTCTGGCCTCTGTGTAGGGGAGAGCAGAAATGCTGCCCAGCCCAAGGTAATGCTTTTGACCCTCATCAGTGTGGGTTTGTAGTCCCTGTCTCTCTGCGTGTAGTCGTGGGAACTGTGATTTCAGTTGTACTTCTTGGATACAGGTGCTTTGTCTAAGAGGTCCATTGCCTGTAGATACCAAAATGCAACACTGTGAGTTCTCAAACAAGTGGATTTCCCTTGGGTTCCTGCCTAGGGTTTTTTGGCAGCAGCAGCCTATTGCTGTGTAATTAATAGATTCTTACTAAAAATACAGGTTTTCAACAGTTAATTTTTTTTCTTTGGTGAATATTATTCCCAGCTACTGTGCTTGCAGAGTTTGCAGTGTTTCAGACTGGGTCCTGGCTATGCAAAGGCTGGTACTCCAAGTGAACTTTATTCTATGTGAGTAATCCCACTGAGATCAGTGATGTGGTGTAGACATGGCTTGGTGCATGAAGCCTTGAAGGATTCTTTATTTCAAAGGGGTTTATACTACTTTTGTTAATTTTTTTTTTTTTTAGATCAATGATTATGGCCTGTCACTGGTATTTGCTTTTCCATTTTCCTGTAATTCTGGTGAATTATATTGCTTGTCTTAATTTTAGGTTGTAGTGAAGTGCCTAGATGATGGACAGACACCCTACAAAGGTATTTAAGTGCATTATCCCTAGATGAATCACACATTGTGACAGTACTCTTAATGACAAATTCAGAGGTGTAGGGCCCTGTCATACCTTCCAGGGAGAACTGCAAAAATTACATTAAGTGGTGAATTTCAGGATATAGGAAGACACTTTACTGCAAATGTTCTACCTGGAATGCAAACTGTGAACGTCTTGTCTAGACAAATAATTATTCCTAGTATTGGAAGTAGTTTTATGCCAATGCAGGCAAAAGCAATTTATTTTATTTTTCATAATTTTGGAGCCTGGTTGGAAGATGGGAAGTGTTCTAGAAATTTTTTGGATATACTTGAGTTATGAGTGGTTCTTTATTTTACACAGTGAAAGATGAGCATCACATTCTGCCTGTGGATTGGGAGAAGTGAGAAAGCACAGGAACCAGAACAGCACAAGGGGAGCTGGCAGGGAAACAGGAGCACTTTGCAAGAAGTGATGCTTTTACAGTAACAAGAAATGTTAACGTGGGTTTGCTTTCTGTATTTAAGGAAAAAAAATCTTCCCTTCATAGTAATTCCTGCTTGTCCTGTTTGTGTATCTGCTGAGGGAGTCTGTCACAGTGACAGCAGTTTGGTGTCTGACTCATCATACCAGTAGATGCTGGACAGGGGAGTTTGCACCAGAAAGATCAGGACGCTGCATTGTATGGTAATCTCCACCTGAGAAACAAACTCATGTGTGAGTTTGGACACAGGGACTGCTTTAGGTGGGTACACTGAACTAAATGAACATGAATATCCAACTACCCTGCTGGACATCCTAAACAGGCCACGGAATCTTTGAGGAAAACAGCAGTGACAGCACATGCTAAAACAGCTATCAAAACCACAAGATGCATATTCTACACACAGGTTGTTTGACTCCAGTAGAAGTGTTTTAAAATGTATCAGTTTGGTTTTTGTTTGCAAAGCTGCTTGGGTAGGAGGAGGGCCAAAGTCATCTAGCTGGAACCAGCTGGCCCTCCCAGAGGAAGCCCTTCCATGCATGTGCCAGGAATCTGATCAGCCTACCAACAACAAAGGTGACAGACAAGCTGAATAGGGAATTCCTGTCTGGAAGGACTGGGAGAACAAGCAGTAGGGGAGCTTGACTGAACTAGTGGATCAGTTTAAAGCAAAGGAGGTGGCATTCCTTTATACAGGAGCCTGTGGAAGGAGGTGCTACCAGTGGGTTTCAAAAGGGCTTAGACATTGCTGGTCACAGCTGCATGTGTGGATTCTACAATGCTGAGGACAGGGTTTGTGCCCTCTGACACGCCTACAGCACCTTTCCTGGGTGCCACAGAAATACAGCGGGTGGTTGGGAGGGATGGCCAGGCTGGTCCTGCCACTGTCAAAGGCGACCTGTTGTTTCTCAGTCCACAGCTGACACGTTTGCCACGGCTCAGCAAAGGGGCTCTGGGAGCAGTGTGCCAGCCTCGGATCCCGGTCTGGCAACGGGCACGTGGGGGCATGGCTACGCAAGAGCCTCAAAGACTAATTAAAGACAAGGCTCCCAGGGAGCGTTACCTGGCCAGATACCTACAAGTACCAAGTACACTCCACCTGCAATTTCCTCAAATGGGGGACCTGGGTTTGTTTGTTCTTAATGGTTTACAACCAGCCTTTACAGTGGTATTTCACTTTGTTTAATCTGTTACCCATGAACTCTGTCTTATGTAGACCATTGTGTTTAGGGCCTGCATGCCTCAATTCTAAAACATTCGTGCTACTTGTACTTTGAGTTTCATTTAACATAGTTTAGTTAGTTACTTTCCATATATTTTTCTCTGAATTGTGGTCATAGTAATGTTTCAAGTACATACTTGGTTTTGGAAAAATGTATGTTAGTTTAAAGTTCATATTAAATATTCTCTAGATTGAGAATATGTTGCTTCATTTAAATTGTCAGCCTGGTTTAAAGTTTTAGAAACAAAAGCCAATTAGAAGTATTAAATACTTTATTTGGTAACTTGAAAGAGGTTACTTGTATTGGAAATGTTTTTAAGAAAACTTAACAAAATAGTATTGTATATTCCAAGCAGAAATCTTAGTTTCAGACTTGTAGGAGGAACTTTTTCACATATGAAAGCTTCATACTCTCATTTAGGTAACTATTACTATTTCTCATTTTGTCATTGAGTCAGCCAGTGAATGCCATGAATCTGTGGTATGTAATATAGTTAATGCATAATATATATGGGCAATGAAAGGTCTTTGTCATATAGTATAAGGTCACCATCATTAATTTTCAAATTATAAAAAGGGATTTGCTGTTTTGTGATCATCATTATTGCAATATAATGTGTTGTGGATTCTGCCTGCACATAGAATGAACTGTGATCTTAATTAGAACTTTGACAAGCGTACTCCGATAAAATGATGAGATTATTCGTAATTGATGTCACAATCAATTACCAGTTAGTTCATCATGAATCTACTAACAGGTCTAGCCTTGGTGCTGGCCCCAGGATGTTGATGAGTGTGTGGCTGCCCTGTTCATGCTGTTACTGCGACAGGAGGGCAGATTTTCAGTCAACATCCTAATGACCTCTTTTGAAGTCTATTAAATTAATGACCCTGTCACATTGCTCTAACCTCTTACATCTTCATTTTGGATTTTTTGTTGCAAACCATTGGTTTTTGAGCACATGGTAGAACAGATACTTTGGAGCACTCCTCATCCCTCTAAATCTGGCAGTGGGTCTCACTAGATTCAATAAAATTTAGTTCATTACACAGTCATGAAATACAGAGGACAGAAATCAGGAAACACACCGTAAGGCAAACTGTGCTTAACACCATTCTGTTCTGGTTTCTTTTTACATTTCAATCTTGCTCAATCATAGGTGCCTAAAGGACACGTTTGGTTAGAAGGTGATAATCTCAGGAATTCTACGGATTCCAGGTGCTACGGGCCTGTTCCTTACGGACTGATAAGAGGACGCATTTGTCTTAAGGTATATATATTTATAGTATCTAAAAATAGTTGCATTAGTACACTTTCAGTGCTTGGATGTTAGGTATTGAAACTTGCCTCCCCAGCTGTCTGGCCAAAGCAAATGTAAAGGAAAGCATGAACACTCCAGCCACCTGCTGTAAAAGGATAAATCAACAATGACAGGGTTTTTGGAGGGAGGACTTAGGAGCACCACTGAGCAGTCACTGCTATGAAAATTGAATAAATTATTTTGCAAGCAAATCCAAACATGATAAAAACACAAATGTGCACACATACACCCTACTGCACAGATGTACATTCCATCCTTCGATTCTTGCCTCTCTGCAAAATGGTATTTCACTGTTGTAGCTCTGTGGCCTGAGTAACAAAATGGAGGAAAAGATTCTCTTTCCAGGACTTGCCCACATACTTCGGACACACAGACTGGCCTTGCTGCTTTTTAAAGTAAAAAATAATGCTTTGAATAAATATTGTATAAACCATCATGGTTCCTTATCCTTCTGCTTCAACAGTTCTACAACTTTATTTCACACAAAATTATTTTTTCATATTATCTGCATTACTAATTTACTCTTTTACCAAAAAGAAGAAATGTAACACAATTTCCTCTCCATAGAAAGTTTAATCTAAGAAACAGGGGAGTGGGTATTACAGACTTATGCACCAGATTTTAGAAAGCTGGATTTAAAGCTGTGCATTCAGAACAATAAAGGTTTTCGCCATATACTTCAACACATCCACAAACCATAATTTAGCACACCTGTATTACACACACAGGAAAGATTAGATCTTTCCAATTTAACAAAGCCTTATATCCTTAATTTACAGTATTTATGAACACAATTTGGGACTTTCAAGAAAAACCCCTTGCAGCTATTAAGCACAATCAGTAATTGCTTACTAAACCTCAGACAACATGTTCCCCCCAGCCCTACCAGCAAGTTTTGGGTGACCTCTGTTCTTCCTGGCTCACATTTGCCCTGAGTCCCTCCCTGGTGTTTACTCAGGGCTGTTTGCCTTTACCCTGGACACCAGAGGGGAAAATGCTGATTCCCAATAGTGCTATTTTTATGACCCAAGTTTTTAGCTTGGACTGCTAAGAGACAAAGGATGCTAATCTGCTGACACTCTTCTAATGAGAATGTGGTAGTAATAATGCAACTGAAAAAAACATTTCTCCAAACTGATGCACAGATAAAGAAAAGCTGCTGTTTACTACTTTAAGGGGACTGCTAGCAAATACTGGATATATCAAGAACCTGTGTGTGTGGACAGCCATAATTAGTCACAGTATCTCTGCACAGCAATACATTTTGTGTCCAGCTTGTCTAGCTTCCAACAAGGAAGGTGTTTGAGAGACCTTAATGACAGGACTGAACCCTAAGTAAACTCTGTAAAATGAGTGGAACTCACAGATAATTCATGTTGAAGTACTACTTTAGGACTCCAGAGCATTGTCTTGTTACAAAAGATATTATGCAGTCACTTGATACTTAATCAAAATAATTTAACCAAATTTTACAGCAGTTGTTAAATGATGGTGGCATGGAGTAGTGATTATTCCAGTTTTCATGAGATTTAAGTATATGGTGCCTAAAAAAAGCAAAAATGAATTTGTTCTTCACTAGAAACACTAGAAACTAGTGTTTCTAGTTGGGTTTTTTATGGTAAGTCACATGAGCATACAGAGATCTTGCTCCTGTGTGTTGCCACTGCACATTGCAGTGGAAGGCAGCACATACAGACTGCATGGGGGTGGCTGATCACTGACCACTGGCCAGGAAGCCTCTGCGTGCTTTTAATGCAGCCTGCTGCAGCTTTGGCTTCTCTTTCATCAAACAGTTTTTACTGCCTTCAGAATGGAAGCTTTTGTGGCTTTATCTTACACTGGATTTTGGAGAAGCAGATGTAACAGTGCCTTTCAGTGCTAAGTTACGTTTTTAGGAGTGGATACAAAAACCCCCAAATCTAATTTGGAAATCACGTATTTCAAAAGAAGAGAGTGAGCTTAGCCAACCTAGCTGGCTGAATTTGTTCAGCCAACCTACTCTTGGCAAAACATGACTGTTTATCTGAAGTGCATCAGTTTTTAACCCTTACAGAAACGTCAACACATGATTCTGTCTGCTCCTCTTCCTCCCTGCCACCGCATGTACTGCCACTCCCAACACAAGGTCATTCCGTAAAGGGCTGCTGAAATCAAAGCAGCTGCAAATTCAGTAAAAGCACTGGGAATCATTCCCACTTTGACAGAACTCATGCTTCATCCTGTCTTAGGTAGGATGTCCTGTGCATCCCCTGGATTTAGGCTCCATGTCAAAACTAGACCTGTGGTGTATCTTCCAAAGACCTAGTTAGCCCCATTTATCCCCCGTCCATCAGATCAGATCTATCGATGCAGGCCAAAGCAAAGAGGGCAAAGAGCTGCTAATTGGAAGAGCCAGTCTGAATGAGCAAGTCACAGTCAACTTCTGTCATGACTTTAAAGGCCTTGGGAATTACGACAGAGTGGCATGTCTTTGTTTCACACAGGAGGGGTTTCCCATCTCTTCCCAGCCTTGAGTATTGTTTCTTAGGTTCTCCCTGCAAGCAGACTAGATAAAACATCATTTTCATTCTAACTCTACCAGTAAGATTACTGTGACAAATTTCAAACTACACTGTCAAAGCAGCATTTAAAGCTAATTTGATTACTTTCACTCAAAGAAAGTCAAGTTGCAATAGGTGTGATTTGAGTTGCCTGAAATGAGATTTGTGCTGGAGTGAATGGACTAAGAAACGTCCTTCTCCAGGCCTTTACTGAGATCAGCTTAGATTTGTTATATGGGATATTTTTCTTTCCTTTTACTTCTGTTTGCCCTCAAGGCAAAACAAAGACTTGACACCCAGCCTGCAGCCAGCACAGGCCCTCTGGACAGTCTTGAATTCTGCAGCTTTGCTGCTAACCAAGATCACAAATACCCTTCTGTTGTTGGCTTGTGTCTCTGTATATTTGTGTGGAACTTAAAATAGCTCACTGGCTGATGGGTGCAGACATTACCTCGGTGGTTTTGTGTATCAGCAACTGTTCCTCGTGCTCCTCCCTAACTGCACATGCCAGAACCACAAGTATTTTCTAAGATCTTGCACAAGAGTGCTCTGAGGCTTTTTCTGATCTGCAGAACTTGAGGTCCTGAGCATGACTCATCCTTGTGCTCATAGGGCACAGTGCTGCAAGGGGCCTGACAGGAGCCTGGAGCAGTGCACAGCCCCAGTCAGGAGAGAGCTGCTGCTGCCTCCTGCTATGCCCATCCTGAACTGCCTCTGCCTCTTCTGTTATGGCCTTCAGTGCTGGGGACAAATCACAGGGCTAAAAATAACTGAATATTTGCCTCTGTCTCCACTTTTAAATGAGACAATTACTCTTTCACTCCACACAGAAAGCTCCTTCTGTGTTGTGGCTGTTCCATGAACTCAGAGTTGCTGTTAGGTTGCTGTACCTTGGCAGTTACTGTATAGTTTAAGAGACCAAATTCTAATGAAAAATAAGCGAGATAAACAAAATACTGACAGAGGCTTTAGGAACAAGGTAGTGCCTCACCTTTCTCTGTCTAGGCTGCTTCCTCTTGGGTAGGGGCTGTGAAATTTTTATGGGATTAGAGCCACAGAAGGCATTCATTCTTCAGCATCATCTTTCCCTTCTTCCTGCTGAGTCCCTTGTGCCATCTTTGAAAGAACATCTTGCCAAGAGACACAGACATTGAAGGGAGACAAAGGAGTAAATGAATGTCCTTGCTTCCCTGTTAGTTTTTTTTGCATCCAAGACCATCTTACACATAATTAGTGACTGTCCAGAGCAAAGTACTCCTGGGAGCATTCAGTACATGAACAGCTATACAGTTAATTTCTGGAGAGAAGATTTTTTTATTGGTCAGCATCATTCTCTGACACCTGTACTTGGTGATGAGCTGTGCTCTTTTGTAAATAACTGTCCCCTTCTCAGAGGAGCCCCTTGGTCCAGAGCCCGGATGGTGGCAGGCACTCCACCCCTTCATTCCTGTTTGTATAAGTTTACCTGTAGCCTATAGATCTTTTTTCCCAAGGTTTGGTATTTGCAGCTCAAAGGCCCATCCTGAAAATACCGATGTACACCTCACCACGGGGAGGTCCATGTGTGTGGTACTCTTTTTCTCCTAGATGGACCAAAAAACATATACCTTGTCTTTAAAGTCATGAAGAGCTGTACAAGCTAGAAAACACTGAATTTGAAAGACACTCTTTAGGAACATATTTATTTCCAAGGCTGAAAAAGGTAATGGGAGTTCATGAGGCTCTCCATAGCAAAGCATGCGCTGTATAAATTCTAAAGTTCACACTGTGGAATGATTCCCTGTTATATACAGAATTTATCACTCCCAGTAAGAGAAGCACATCAGTGAGCAAAGTTCTTTACCCTGCCAACCAAAGAGATAAAAAATTACGCTGTTTATGAAACGATTATAATAACAAATGAAAATACTGAACTTTGAGTTGTGATTAAAATCTCTTGTAACTGTGTTTTATTTTACAGATATGGCCTCTGAATGACTTTGGATTTCTACGTGCAAGCCCCAATGGCCATAGATTTCTTGATGATTAAAAGACTTAAGTTACTATTGACAGTTTTCACAGTATTTTCTACTAAAATCAATGGAACTATTTTTGCTTAGAATAAACACAAATATTACTTGACAAAGATGTCTCTTTCTGAGATTACACCTAACTTCAGAGTGGGAATCATACACTGCTGTCACCAACAAAAATGATGTGCCTCTTGCTCTGCTTCCTCTGGTGAGCCACAATAAGTGCTTGGATTTATGGGAAAGTTTTGGGGTTCTGTTACAAGCCAAGGTTAGCACTGACTGTTAAGAAGGATGGAAAAGGCACAGTGCACTTACTGCGTTGTCACACAGCCAGAGCCATCCTGGCTCTCCCTACATCAGCAGGTGGTGCCAGGGCTGGAACTGAACATGGCACCAGTGGGGTTCCAGATCTGCTGGTCACTCCCAGAAGTGCTGGGTGTTTCCCTGTAACTGCCCAGTGGGGTCAGAGCACAGCTTCCTCATTAGCTTTCCTCTCAGGAATGATGACTCCATTTGTTCGATGCTGGAGAGCCTCAGCTCAATGTGCTCCTGCTCCAGGCTGCCCAGGTGATGTCAGTCACTGTCACAGGGCACAGCCCCCAGCCCCACTCCTCAGCACTGGGACACCCAGCCTCTTCCAGCTGCCAGGCTCTGCCTCCTCCTTCTAGGTTCCAGTCTCTTAGAGGATTTAATGAACTTAAACATTTATCTTATAAACAGAAAATGTTCCTGTTTCCCACTACTGAACCTTGTTCTTCATTATCTTCAAAGCATTCTCACATCTCTGCCTCCTGACTGAGTTTTGTCATCTGAGCTGTTAAAAGGGTTTAACCTAAGAGGAAAGGCCCAAGGTAGAGCTGCTTCAGACTGAAATTGAAAGAAGCCTACTCTGTTGTTTGCTGGGAAAGAAACATTGTTTAGATCAGGAGATACATTCCAGTTGTACAGAACTCGGTGTTCTGGGTTGGAGATGTTTAATAATGAGCTCTTCAGCTGCAGAAGGAAAATCCAAGCCTCATGTCTGTAGAGCTGTGTGAGCAAAGGGGCACTTTTCATTTTTAAGCCTGAATGAACTTGTTCTTGTAGTGCCCCCTTTTTCTTTAACACGTATTTCATTAGTATGTGCTATCACTTGTTTGTCCAGTCTTTTGAAAAGTTTCTAACACTTAATGTCCTTCATTGAAACAATCATTGCAAGATCTCGATAACAAGTGAACATGTGTCACAACAAACCAAAGATACATCTTTGGTTTCACTCTTGAAGACACTGTAATTCCCACCACATCGACAGGAGAGAGTGTAGAGTTGTTCATCTGCCAAAAAAGAAAACAAAACTGCCTTTAGTGCTGGAGAAGAATCAAGAATTTATTTTGAATTCTGTTCACAAAGGTGCTCTTAGTAACAAATAACCTCCCACTGCTGGGTTGTAAATATCAGTATCTGGGCTACCATTTGTAGCTCAAAAATAATCTCAAAATGTTTCAGTGACTGAGGTATTCTTACACCAAACAACCAGGGCCAGTGGAGTCTCTTCAAAAAACCCCCCCAGTAATAACAAGGTGCACATCTGTGAAATGGATGAAAAAGCTAACTGGTGTTAGTCATACATGTGACAGATCAAGGATGGTTCCAAAACAGGCTGCTAACCCAGGAACCAAAACAGAACAAAGGAAAGAAGGATTTTTCCCCTCACAACTTAAAAAAAACAAAAGTAAAAAAATAAAACTAAAATCGGCCATTTATTCCAAAAGCAATTAAACCAGAAAAGCCAGAGCAATAGAAAGGAGGCAAGTAACAGTGCCAGATGCAAAAAGAAACACACGGATTCTACCGTCACAGGAAGAGCGAGAAGATGCACAAGAGCTACAGGAAGAATCTGCTACTCTCACTTATACAAGAGGAGAGCTGGGTGAAGAGTGGTCCTGCAAGTGGGGGCACGGGGGAAGCAAGGTAGACAGAATGGAAAACAAATGTGACAGAAGGTTATCTCAGAGAGCAAAACAGCTTTGTCTCAGGAAATACAGAAAAAAACAGCACTTAAAGTAACACAACAATGGTGTAAGATGCAGAAAAAACCCAGAAACCATTTACAATGAAAGG
This sequence comes from Coloeus monedula, assembly GCF_965178545.1. Taxonomy (NCBI): domain Eukaryota; kingdom Metazoa; phylum Chordata; class Aves; order Passeriformes; family Corvidae; genus Coloeus; species Coloeus monedula. The sequence goes on along the minus strand of NC_138786.1, from coordinate 7,524,029 downwards.
CATTAGGAATCAACAGCAAGGCACTCATACCTTCATTCCAGGACATATCCTCAAGATAAATCTGTGCATGAAGTGGCCATTCTTTTGTCAGGTTATCTTCTATAAAGCAAACATGAGAGATGTTCAGTCTTTTCTGATAAAATATTAGTTTTATATACCTAGCAGTCAATCTGGTCTCTCCTAGAGAGTCCTACCTGACCACTCTAGCAGTTAAAAATGTAGTTCTCTAAAATTTTAGTTTCCATGTATCTGCATAAGGTGGAAAATGTCCTCTTGTAGCCAGGAGAAATAAATAGTGACAATGTATTACTGAATTAAGACCCTGAAACCAGCACTTTTGCACATCCCACTTCTGTGAAATTAAGGGCAAACTTCTGTTTTGATGCACTTTTCAAAACCTGGTTGGAACTCCACGAGCTGAAATGGTGAATGCCTGCTAACTTGTACTTTTCACAGATTTGTGGAACAGCTGAGGTCCAAAGGGACCTCTCAAGATCCCCTATCGAAGCCTCCTGCACAGGCAGGGCAGCTGGAGCAAGCTGACCAGGATGGGCCATGTCCAGGCAGATTTTAAATATCTCCACAAATGGAGACTTCTCAGTATGTCTTAGGCAACCCATTCTTCCCTAGAAAGAAGAAGCCAAACAACCACCTTCCAATAAGCACCAAGTGAATGTTGTGTGTGAGAACACCACTGAGACTCCTGCAAAAAAATAAATGCAAAACACTCGTAGGGGAAGATGAGTCCAAATGCTCTTTTATGATAAAGAGTCTCTGAGCAGAGAAAGACGAGTTCTGGCCTGTACCTGAGAGATCTGCTGCCATTTGATCCCCCGGATTCTTCCAACATTTGGGTACAGCATGAAATGAAAAACGTACAACACAACTGACAGCACCAAATGCAAAGTGTGCACTACATATTGGTGTTTTTTCCATTTATCAGCACACTCATATCTAATGTACAACGTTCACACCAAGTTCTTTAGCTTAATAATGTACTCAGGAGCTTAGTGCCTATGTACAGTTTAAATGAAGATGTTATTGAGGAGGGAGGTGTTCCTCCTCTTGGAGCAGGGAATTTTTAAGCCTGTTTATAGTTTAGTAGCTTTTGAGAGCATGGAGGGTTTTCTGCAGCTTTCTTTGAAAAGCTGGCAGTGAAATAATGTCTTATTCCAGAGCTGCTTATTGAGCACTTGCTGGAAAGTTAAGAGGCCCAGATTATGTTGTTTTAATTCCCAAGAGATTGCTCTACTTACTCACTACATTCTAAACAGTTCCCAGCTTCTTCTATGTAACTTGTAACTTCCATGTAACTTCTTTGCTCTGGCCTGAAAAGTAGAACTGAGGGACTTTGCAGTCCCCTCTCCAGCAGCAGCCCAGAAAAACTGCCCCTCTCCAGCCTTTGTCTGATCAGACAATGGAGTATTTCCTTCTTTATCACCAAAACCCAACCATCAAGTATTAAATCCCAATCTTTCTTTTGCACCTCACTGTTCTATTTTCAACTGAAATGTACATGATATATGCCTGGTAATGAGCCTCATCTAAATTAGTTCTAATGAAAGCAATTAAATCAGACACATTGGAAATAATGACAGGATCAGTACAGCCTCTTTGATGTTACCTTTGCTGAACACCTATTTGGTAATGAAAAGGTCAGAATGAAAAGAAAATTAACCTTCTCAGACCCAGTACTTTATTACTGTCAAAAGAAAGGGAAAAAATCAGGAGTGTAATGATGAAAGAAAACTGGAAGATACACCAATTTTCCTTACACTGATCAGAACATTAGTTAACTGTGTGAGGTGTCAAAATACAAAAATACGAAAGGACCAGATGGCTTATCTCATCCCAAATAACACCAATGTTACTGGGAGTTTGCTTGGTACAAGCTACAAAACGTGAGGACTGGAATGGTGAATGTCCTGAAAACACCCACAAAACCAGCCAGAGGCCTTTCCCCAGCAGGCCTTGCTTGAAGCAGAATCCTCCTTTTCTTTGAGGAAGAAAACAATAAACAGAGATCAAAATCAAGTTTGTCTACCCATCTGGCTCACCACTGTGATCAAATAAGACAGTACCATAACTATGAGAACAGTATGAAAATGGCAAATGCTTCCTATTTCACGTATTTTTATATATTTTATACATATTATTTTTAATACTGGGAAGAAAAATTCACAATTTTCACAAAGGGAAAGGGTCTCATGTTGTAGAATGAAAAGATTTTCATCTACAGGTAACAAAAAATTGAGTTAGAAAACTTGCAGAGTTTCCTATTTGGAATTCATGAAGCAGAAGTTCACTCCAATCAACTTTTATAGGATTGGTGGTGGAGGTTTAGGTCATGCCTTGCTGCTACAAAGTACAAAAAGGGCAATTGGGCCATAAGCCACCATGAAGAGAACTGATACAATGCAAATTCATGAGGTTACTGTACTTCAAGTACAGTAACTTGTGAATCAGAACCACAGAATCATTTATGTTGGGAAACACCTTAAAGATCATTGAGTCCAACCATTAAAGTAATGAAGAAGCAGCTGAGGAAAAGTCTACTCTCTCTTCGGTTCCAAACATGGTACAGTATGAAGCCTAGGGAACAGAATTTCAACAAAGCTTTTCTAATTCATCACTGCAACTGTAATTTTGAAAATAAAAAAAACCCCAACCAATGGGCAAAATTAATCTTTCTCCCAATTCCCAGCCTGAACAGAGATTGTTATTCCCCATCTGATGCTCAGATCCTGGGGGCATCAGGCACAGCATCGCCGGGCAAAGGAAGGGATTGTCCCACTCTGCTCTGCCCTGGGGAGGCCTCACCTTGAGTCCTGTGTGCGGTTTTGGGTGCCACAATAGAAGAAAGACATGAAGCCACTAGAGAGTGTCCAAAGGAGGCCATGAGGAAGGTGAAGGGCCTTGAGGGGAAGCTGTATGAGGAGTGGCTGAGGCCACTTGGTCTGTTCAGCCTGGAGGAGACTGAGGGGAGACCTCACTGCAGTTACAACTTCCTTGTGAAAGGAAGAGGAGGGGCAGGTACCAATCTCTTCTCTGTGGTGACCAGTGACAGGACTCAAGGGAATGTCCTGAAGCAGAGTCAGGGGAGGTTTAGGTTGGATATCAGGAAAAGGTTCTTCACCCAGGGAGTGGTTGGGCACTGGAACAGGCTGCCCAGGGAAGTGGTCCCAGCGCCAAGCCTGACAGAGTTCAGGAAGTGTTTGGACAACACTCTCAGGCACATGGTGGGATTCTTGGGGTGTCCTGTGCAGGGCCATCAGTGATCCTCCTAAGTCTCTTCCAACTCAGCATATTCTATGACTGTGATTCTATGAGATCTGAAATCTGGTTATCTCAAAAAATAAGAATTTTCTATTAGTACTCTTGACTTCACACATAATCCAGTAACAGCTCTTGTCAGGCAGTTTTGCACACTGCATTTACTTGCCTGTCTGGTTTAAGCAGGAGAAACATTTTCCAGAGTTGAACAAAGCTTTTTTATTTTCTAGTTCTCTATTAAATACATCACCCAGCCATTAATACACCTTGACAGCAGAAACAGAGGTAGCCGCTGACTAAAAAACAGAGGCACAGCCCAGTCTGAGTTTGCAAGCAGAACATCCAAACTACTGGTTCTCACAGTGATTCACATTTCTTCTGTCCTTCCTTATTTCATCTGCATCATTGTTATTACAACCATGGCTCCCTGTTGGTGGTTGTCTGAAGTAAACTGGTGTCCCATTTTCACTCCTTGGCCGAAGGAGAGCGGGAGTGTTACCAGTGCTGAGTTATGTGCTGGCCTTGCACCTTGAACAGTCTGCTCAGGCTGTAAAACTCTGTGAGTTGTCACTTCTGATACACACCCTGAACATACAGGGGGAAATGTGAAGACCTGATCATTCACCAGAACTCATGAAACAAATCTTAATTCCCCAGTAGTACAGCCTGCCTGGCTTTGCCATCTATTGGATTTGTCTGACAACAAGAGGTGAAAGGATTCTGCAGCTCCATTGTCTCAACTGCAGGATCTAAGAAAACACTGGCAGGCTCATCAGAGAGGTTTATGAGCCTGCAATTCAAAGAGATTAAAAGGAAAAATCTACTGAGATTCTTTCAGGCTACAGAACAACATTAAATAACTATTAGCAGCTTGGTTCAGTAGAGCTTTACTAGAGCCCTTGCTGGGTCATTCAGAAATTGTAAAAGAGGAAAGGTATTTAAGTTTCACTTGAAGATACAATAAATATTTCTTGGGCTATTTAAGGCTGAGTTTTAGGGAAAGGGCTGCAAGCAGTAAATGGAAATTCAACCCTTTTAACAGTTTATGGTAATAGTAAAAATAGTCATAATACTTGAAAGATTTTTCTACCTCTTTATCAGGCATACATACTTAGGATTGATTTTTTCTTTTTTCCCCAAACCAAACACAATTAAACTTCAAGATATGTACTGTCAGTCAAATACCATTTATAGTATTTACTCTGCATAAAAATCACCACAGTACTCACTAGATGTTTTCACAAGCTAATTTTTTCTAATAGACTTTTCAGTTTTAAAACAATTACTTAAATTTGAGTCTTTTAAGTTAATTTAAAACAATTGCACTTACTTTGAAATTTTAACAAAGTCATGTGTTAAGAATTTTCATTAACCAAGAGATATGTTCGTTATAAAAATACCAAAGTAATCCTGCTTCACTTGTTGCAGATGAGATTTAACTCCACAGAGTTCAAAGGCTTGTGCTCCAGCTGAGGGGCTGCAGCTATAAAATCCATGGCCGGAGAAGGAATATACACTTCTGTCATGTACAGAGCATAACCTGGCACACTGCAAAACCACTGGTATTGTCAGCAAAGCCTGCATTAGTGACCAGGTGTTATAAAATGAGCTATTTTAGGCTAAGTACAATTTTTTGTTGTGCCTCATTGCCTAAGAGAAAGGAACAGAGGGGATGGAACCAGAACCATTCTCAGAGGCACAAACTGGAACACTGGCAATTCCAGTTAGACTGGAATTCCTCCTGCCTAAGAAATGACACACAAACATAACAGAAATTACACTGGAAAGTTACTCCTGTATGAAAACTGCATCTGCAGTATTTTTCTAAAAGTGTAATTTAAAAATTCAAAATCCAAAGGAGGTATGTGCCAAGATGTGAAAACTCCTCTGGGCACGTAGTGACAGGACAAGGCAGAATGGATTCAAACTGAAAGACAGCAGGTTTTCACTAGATAGAGGGAAAAAAAAATTGACTGTGAGAGTGGTGATGCTCTGGCACAGGCTCCCCAGAGGAGCTGTGGCTGCTCCATCCCTGGAAGTGTCCAAGGCCAGGCTGGATGGGGCTCTGAGCAGCCTGGTCCTGTGGAAGGTGTCCCTGCTCATGGTAGAGGGGCTGGAACAGGATGGTCTTTAAGGTATTTTCCAACCCAAACCATTCTGCGATTCTATGAGTTATGGACATCTGTGTCCATCCTCATGTGAAAATATACCATCCTTGATTGAACCTCACTAGAGCCATACATGGAAAAAAACCCCATGATTCTTAAATTTGCCACCCAAAATCATACACAAAGCAACTGGTTTTAGTGTCGATTCCATTACTAGCTTTGAATTATCTGCTACAGATAATTTACCAGAAATTAATCTAAGGCACCAATTTATTAATTTAATTTTGTGACCTTTCTGCTTATCAATCCTTAATAATTAAAACATACAATCAATCAATAATTACAACATCAAATGAATTCATATTATTACCTTGGTAATGTGATTGTTTAGATACAGTTCCTTTGCATATATCAACAAAAATCCCAAACAGTTACAGGGCTGCTATTCAAAGGGACTTGGATAGGATATAGAAATGGGCTGTCAGGGACATCGAAGGGTTCAACCAAGATGAAGTCCTGCTTCTGGGATGGAATAACCCAGTGCACCAGTACAGGCTGGGAGACATCTGGCTGGTAAGCAGTTCTCCACAGAGGGACCTGATGGACAACAGGCTCAACACGAGTCAGCACAGGGGCACTCCTGTGGCAAAGGCCGGCCCCACACTGGGCTGTGCCAGTAAGAGCATGGCCACCAGGTCAGCGTAGGGATTTTTCTTCCTCTCTACTCAGCCCTAAAGAAATTGCATCTGAAATCCTGTGTCCCGTTCTGGTGTCCCCAGTACAAAGCCCTGACATACGAGAGCGAGTCCACTGGACTGCCACCATGGTTAGGGGCAAGGAGGATGCAGAGAGACTTCTCAGAAATGCACACAGGAAAGAAGAGAAGTGCAAGGCACAAGTTGTGAAGTCCTGATATAGGACCTAATAGAAGCAAAACATGTTTTGGTTGATTTGGGGTTTGGTTTCCATTCATTTGGTTGGTTTTTCTACTCTGAGGGTGTTCAAACACTGGAGCTGCTGCCCAGAGCAGCTCGAGAACCTCCATCCTTGGAGACACTAAATCTAGGCTGGAGAAGGCCTGAGCAACTGACTATGAGGAATGGCTTTAAGTAGGAGATTGATCTGGATGGCCTATGAAGGTGTCTTCCAGCCTGTGTGATTCTCTGATTCTCTGAGAAGTTTTTCTTCTTTCCAGCTGTGTCACAAAAGCATAAATTTTCAGGGTTTAAATGACTTCTAATGTGAGGAATGTGAAACACGTTTTTTCCAAGCTAAACTCACTGAAAAACTTATGGTAATTATCAGTGTCAAGCTTGATTTTAACTGCATATTCATCTTTTTTACATGGGATATCAAACAAAGAATGGAAAAATCTAAGAAGAAAATCTATTGACAAAAAAACCCAAGTCCATTCTTCATAGGTAAATTGTTATGCAGATTTTTTTTTCATCCCCCAATTTTTTTGCAGGGACTGTAAACAAAAGATTCACAATCATATATGACAAAACAATGAATTGGAAAAAATTTCAGAAAACATTGAAAAAGGCAGTTCTTTTAAGATTTCCAGATCAGAAAAAGTTGGATAAGTATTTGAGCCTAACCTCTGAACAGTTTGTGGTTTGTCCCTTCCCTTTAATGCTATGGCCTGAAGGCACGAAAAAAATTAGGAGATTATTGGGAAACCTTCAGAGAAAAGCAGTATTAAGATATAAAAGCACATTCACTTGGTATTCGCAACAAAACACTTGGTATTCAAACAAAAAGAAAATTAAAACCGTAGAGCCCCACAGAATTTCATCTCCTTGGAACTTCTCTGGCTACTGAATTTCTGAGCCAAGTAATTAAGATTTAGTTAGTGTAACACAAGAAGGTACATACAAATAAACAATCTGTGAAATGGGGAAAAGACTACAGTGCAAAGGGCTTCCTGCTGATGGGCAGCCACACATACACACACTGGCATCCTTCAGATCCTGCTTCCTAGGCTTCCTTTGCATCTTACTAACTTGCTGTATTATCTCTCTCATCACTATTCCCCTTAGCTGCTGTCTCAATTCCTTTGTTTCTGTGAGCTTTTATGGCAGTGTCTACGAATTTGTCTAGAATCATGACTTCAGAAGCAGCTTGACAGGCATTCAAAGAACTAGAATTTATTTCCCCATCATTTTGCTGCCAGGGAACATGCTGGAAAGAATGCAGCAGCACTGCACATGTGTGTTAGGTGTGGCTAAGCCTGAAACACGGGGGCCCTGGGAATGGCACCCTCTGTACTAAAACCATGTCCCATCACCATCCATTACCTAACACCTGCCTAAATAGAGGTGCAATCTGATTTCTTTATTTACCAAGTCTTTTATACAGAATCTTGAGATGGCTTTTTGAAGAACTCCTCTGGATGCAAAAGAATCTCAGAAAATACAAATAATCTTCAAATTACTGTCAAAACTAACTTACAGCTATGTCCTTAAATCCCAAGGGAAAACAAAATCTTGATGTATCTCTCTACTCCAGTGGATTAACCTGACCCAGGCAAAACGGAACTTCACAGTCTGAATTTAAGCTGTAGGTAAAACTCACTAAATACTGAAAAGATTCCTAACTTCATCTCTAGTGTTTCCTCTTTCCTCTGCACATAAAATTTGTGAAAAGAGAAGACACAACCAGTATTACAATGGTAAGAGTACAACAGGATGAGAGCACTGGGCAGCAGAAATTCCTGTTCTGACATCACCTTCAGGCATTTGAAAAATAACTTTGAGATGAAAAATTTGTTTAAGTCTGATCTTAATACTGTTTACATTACAAATAGAACAAGATCCAAATTTTTCCATTGTTCTAAAATATTTATTCAAGAACTCTTGTTTTCACCCCTCCCCCTCTCTTCCCAAAGCCACACAAAGTCTGAAATACAAGGTTATTTAACTCGAGAATTCACCCTGTGTATATCCAGTTCTGTATCACCCTCTTTATCCTGCAGTGATGCCTATGTGCCACAGTGACTACGCCTTTGTCTCTCCAAGCTGTGGCATCGGCGGCAGCAGGGGAGTTAAAAATCAGCACAAGAGAGCAAGGTCTGATGGTGTGCCAATGTACAATGGCAGGGAATTCAATAACAAGCTGCAGAGACAGTGGGCTTTTATCAGACACATTCCGCAGTGGTGGTGGCTCCACGTCAATGCCGGGCCGCAGTGTGTTACTGCAGAGTGCGACCGAGTGTTTTCCCCACAGGCAAGCCACTATTATTGACTCCCCCCATTAACATGTAGGGTGGATATACATTTATTGAAGGTTCTAATGGAAGGCTGAGGGACTCCTATCCTGAGGCCAGAGCAGAAAGACAGCCTATCACTTCATGTAATGGTAGCCCATGTGTGACAGACCTGACCTACATTTCCCCCCTTTCTTTCTCACAACAGCCTGTCACTGTTTTAAGAAGCTATTTTCTGAGAGGCATAAAAAGAAATGCGTGCTAGAGCTGCCTAGTTAATATGTTACATTGAAATATTATTTACAAACCTGCTTTAGAAAGGCTAGTTTAGACTATGGATGAATTATGAACACTACCTAACACACACAACGGAAAAGAATGTGTCCTAATGATTCTGGCTATAAATCCGTACACAATGAACACTAGGTGTTGATGGATTAATACTTACATCTAAAACACTGCAACAAAATGGAGTATGAAACTTAAAATTAAGAACGGTTAATGAAGCTACCTTCATAAAATAAAAAGGGCTAAGGTCTGCAATTAGTATAGATTTCATAATAATTCAAAGTATTAGGAATAATGCCCCCTAACGTTTTGTTGGAAGTAATTCCATATTTTCAGCAGCTAATGTATGTGCAGCGCAAGCTATAAATAATGGATCCACGTTTGAAAGTAGGACAAGAGGGAAAGAAACATTTGGTTCAGCACTAAACAGCATTTTAAAATACCATCTAACTACCACTCCCAGCCCCTGCTTATTTAAAGAGCTGCTGCCACTCCAGCACTCCTTGGCAGGAACCTACCACGCTGCTGCAGGTCATACTCTTTTTTTGTCTCCTCGTTCCCTAGAATTCTCCACGCTTGATCAATTTCGATGAACCGCTGCACGCGCTCCTCCACTTCTCCTGCTGGCACATCTGCCTCCTGTTTGTCGGGATGATACTGCCAATCAAAAACAACATAAAAAAAAAAAGATTGGGGGAGTGAAAGTGAGGAGGGTGGGAGAGGAGCAATCAATAATGCATCTGATACTCAGTTAGGAGGACAGAGAAAAGGAGAAGGTCTAAGCTAAGGAGCCAAAGGAAGGGAGATGACGACGCTGGGAACAAGAGGAAACTGCCAATTTAATTATCCCACTGGAATGGCAACAGAACCACCAGTGGCACAAGTGTCACCATGTGCACTGACGGCATTTTCTGCATAATTTGCTGATGGAATCACTGGTCTTATGGACAATTTACCTAGAGAGTGACTACCACAAACAGAAATAGGTACATGCAGGGGACCACGACACAGGAACAAGAGGAGGTGCTGGAAGTGCTGGCAGCTCTCATAATACGACACAGAGCTGATTTAAACATAACCACCAATGTCTAGTTAAAGCTATTACAGATAAATTGAATGCTGTATTACATGTGCCTAGCTTTTTTATGATTTAAATGGTAAATAAAATATACATGATCAAATATAATTTATACTACATGCAATTCTACTTTTGAAAATATGCCTAAACATCTTTAATTTCTTCCAGTCCAGTGAATCAAGAGCCCTTCCAAATATTTAAAGTCATGGATCACTAGCTACAAAATTGTGTCATTTTAGTTAAGAAATAGTTATTCAAGGACATGGTTATTCAAGAAAACTCACGTTAAACAGGCAATAATAATTAAAATGGTAACATGTTTTCTTTCTCATTTGTTCTGAGCAGAAAATTCTGACTTGAGTGGTTCCAGTGTCTGCTGATAAGGACCCCTCAAAGCTCCATCTTCCTGTAGCTTTAATTCATCTCCAGTAATTTCTTTTTTTCTGATATTTTAAATTGCTCAGTAGACGTGATGGACCAACAGGAAACAGCATTTAAGTTGAGGAAGTTGCAATATAATCAGGCCTACCAGCAGATAACTGTGTCATAGATCAAGTTTTCCCTTATTCTGTAGCTCTAACTGCCCTCTATACCAACATCAGTGAAGGCACTGAAAACATGCAGCAGATTTTAAGATGTGGAACACCTGTTCTGTAAGTGTTTAAGCAGATTTCTGACTAAATTATTCTCTCTGTTTTAGTTTACAATTAATTTTGGAAAGAAAAAAATACTAGTACCATGTGTACTTGATAAAATCCCAAATGAAAAAGGAGCACTTCTCCTGCAGTCTATTTGCTCACTGTCTCTGGCACTGACAGGTGTTACCCAGACAAGTCCCCTGTACAACAGCAGCAGGGATGGATGAGCAAAATGCTTTGACCTCAAGTTTTTTCACTGGTATTTTTCCATATACAGGTGGATGTATCTGCAACCTCATGTATGAGGTCTGTACAGAAATCCTATTTTTGTTCCACTTCAAGTCCCCTCTGCATTCAAGACTGAGCACTACCTTACAACTTGCTGAAAATATGGCTAAAGCACTGTTGTGATCCATGAAGATTCCTCTCTTAGAGACTCCTTTTCTATCTCCTCAACTGAAGATGATGAAATTTTAAGACACAAACAAAACCAAAAAATTTTGGTCATTGCATTAAGTTCTTGTATTCTATATAGATAACTGCTAGATATTTGGATTGGCCACAAAGACCACACCTTCTCAGATCAATTTGTTAGAATGGAAACATTACTGACCAACTGCCCAAAGCAGAACTAAGCATACTGGCTTCTCTCCTGCCACGAATGTTGAGAGAACACTGCCACAAAATTGGTCCCGCTTTCCCTTTGTTGCACCAAAACCCTGTCTGACTGAAAAACCATTTTTGAACTATGCTGGAAGGACACAGCAAAATCCAGTAAACCACACATCACAAAAGTGTTTTGGAAAAATAATAATCAATGCAGAAAACACTACTCTGTTCATTTCTTGAACAATGCAGAAAATTAATTATTCTTCAGGTTTATCACATAGCCCTTAACTCCTTTCCTATAGATTTGGACAATTTAGTATCCGTAGCACATGCAATTTTTATGTTAGAAAGACTACAATTTCATCTAACTAGTATCAACTCCATTGTGGGGGACCTACTCATTAAAATATGTATCCATATCTACATCCATCTATTTCTCTCCATTTTGGTCTCCATGCTTTCTGAACCTATTTGCTCCTTCCTCTCTTAGCCTTTCTCCTTTATTATCATCTGATGCCTTTAGCAAACTACATCTACGCTAAGAAAAATCCTCAAACATCAGCTCTTTTACTCTAATACTCCTCTTATTCTTTTTTTATTCCAGTGACCCCATTTCATCTGGATTTATGTACTTATTGTTACGCTCTTATTGACTTACTTTTCCTACTCCCTAGCTTGCTAATCAAAATGCAGGCATTTGTCTGTAGCAAAAATCCAGTCTTGATTCAACTGCCCTTCTCTTTTCTCTTCAAGAGAACAAACGAGGTGTCCTCTCTCCAGTTGTTTTGGACACTGTTCAGCCACTTTGGCACAGAGAACACTTTACCAAAGTACCAAAGTTCACAGGGAGCATCTAATACCCCCAGTCAATACTTCAGACATAAATCAACCATACTCTTTTTTGGGATCTTCCCTCACTCCTAGTTACCAGAGTCTTGCGTCTGATCCTGCTCCCTTCTCCAGTGTAACCTTCAGAGGAGCTGCCTGAAGAAACAGAGCCAGGGGTTTGGTTTTGTTTTGCAGGAGGTGAAATATGATGGACGTTTGTGATCTCCTCCTCTTTCCCATTCAGCCTTATTTCTGGGTTAATCTCAGCTGCAGCCTGTCCAGACCCCGTAATGAAAACAGACAGGCCTGTTTTCTACTCGACCTCCCTCCTTCAGCTCTGACTGAACGGCTGTTCATCTCTCCCTCATGCACCCACTTGTAAGTTTTCATTCAAAATGCTGGAGCCCCCCATGTTTCCTGCAATGTCACTTCTCAGGATCTGTGCAGATGATCTTTATGCCATTCATACCCCACCTGCGCACTGTTCTCAGACCTATTACTGGATACGTTTAAATCTTTCAGCTGCATATGCTTAACAGTTTGAGGCAGCAATACTTCATAAAAATAACTTTTTGCTGAGCATTCATCCTGATTACTGTGTTCAAAACTAAGTTTCACTAACATGTTACTATTTTATAGGATTTTATAAAAACAGTAAATAATCCTTTCCTAAGTCCAGCAGAGGGAAGGGAAAACAAAGAAGATTGGCGATACATGCCCAACCTATTTTTCCTTTTTTATAGCTGTACCAGAAGTAACTTGCTGACTCCCTGTCTGGAATTTGTATCACTTTACAGCATATGATGCTTTTCAGTTACTGTGAATGCTAAAAAATAAACTAACTGATTTTGGAAATATATTAGTTCATCTGGTAACATTCTGATACTGCTCTCTCTCCTGATGTTTATCTTAAATGTCACATTGTCTTAGTATTTTTTGAGGACTCTGGTTCTTGGTGTTAAGAGTTAATTAAAAAAACAATTTCTTAAGGGTTTCACTTCCTTTAGCTTTTGAAATTGGTAAAAAAAATTTGAAAAAGCACGAACCTTGAAGTCCAAAGCTCACATGAAAAACATACTTTAAGCAGTATCTGTTGGAGACTTGGTGAAATGTTTAACACTGCAGGGCACCAGGAAAAGCCAGCTAACACAAACTTAACCTTGTGCCCTTTTCAATTACAATATCATTACCATACCTTGATATAACAACTGCATTCTACTGTGTTATTCTTAATGTACACCAGACCATACTTTTCAGCAGGTTGGATACTGTGAGAAACAACGTATCACCTGGCAAACATACTCTGAAACACAAATCGAGGTTCAGTTCACAGTCTTCTCAAGTATTCAAAAAGTTAGAAATTTTTCATGGAGTTTTTTTAGGTAAATTACTTGTATTTCATTATGCTCATCTATTGCCTTTGATATCTGTTACAGAATAAAGAACGGGCAAGTAAACAAACCTTTTCTGTCTCAAAAAAAAAGGTGCTAATGTGTTGAGCTTTTGATGGGTTACCCTTCCTTCCCAGACCAGAGTAAGAGAGCAGAGGAGGCTGCTGTTCTGCTAAGTTCTTTATTTCATAGTCTCATAGCTTTCTTGAAGGTGCAGTTCGAAGGGGGTTACATGATAAAGGCAAGCAGCAACAGCAAACAGCAGGCAGAAAACAGTTTCTTCTTCTATATGCTCTATACTCTTCTTACAGAAGTGTGGATTGTATTTGCTAATTGACCAATAAGATTAACACATGATTCCAGTTTTCCTTTTCTTAACCTATCCTGGTCTAACAGTCGTTAAGTCTTACACAAGTGTTACATAGGTATTACACAGATTTGCGTATATAGTTTCAGTTCTTATTGTTTATGTGAACACTCTAAAAAATGTGAACAGTATAATTCTATCTCTATTTTGTCTAAAGTAAAGAATTCTATGAAAAGGTAACACTGCTGCAGTAAGAACTGTGTTTAAGGTCTCTGCTACAGCTTTTTTAATGTTTAAGGCACTTAGCATGTATTTCTACTAAAAGTTAAAAAATCTGTATTTCTATTTCACTTTGGTGTGACTTCATGTATCTCAGCTTATCCAAAGGTTTTAATTCAACCCCTGTGCTTTGGCTTCCCTCTGGGGCTGAGTCCAGAGGAGCTTTCACTCCAAGACTGATGTTGTTGCAGTCTTCAAGTACAGACTGTGAAAATGCCTTGAGTTCCAAGATCTATTTTATTTATGATATTCTTATTTGTACAGTGTAGCACACAACTAAGTTCGTATAAGAATTTGGAACATGCTACAGCACATTCAACTGCTACTCTCTGAATTTCTGCCTACTTTATACTCCATGAAGTTTGGACCCTTCTGCACTTTAAAGAACTGCAATTCCTGGAAGTTAATGTGACCATTTAGTCAACAACTGGTATTACATCTCAGTAACATATCAGCAGACCTCAAGAACTCTCACACCACAGGAGGAGGAACGATGAGAGCTGGCTGAGCTTTGGCTGAGCAACTCAAGCGCCACAGATGCCACGCCAAGGTCCCCATCCTCCCGACCCTGCTATGAGCTCCTTAACTTTGGGCAATAAATGTAACAGGGCAACTGATTTTAATCAAATTCAAATTAGCAAGCAGAAATCCTCTAGTTAAATCAATGTAATGTACATTTCTTACTGGAGCTCACAAATTTATTTTTCAAAACACATTTACAGCACCCAGTGAGAATCAGGTGAATAAAGCTCAATGGGAGGGGAGGGGTGAAGCATTACAGGTCTAAGTTTTACACTGGAATCTCTCCCTAAACTGTGCAATACATGAAAACTAAATCACTTAATATGGTCAAACTTTTACTCATGGCTACGTTACCACATGCCAGATTGAAAAGGCTGGTTATTTAGAAAAGGTTTTAAAAGTACTATCCCTTCTCATCTAGTAATTAATACATTACTGTGGCTGTTTTGCCTTGTGTATAAAGGGTATTCACCCTAAAAACAAAAGATGCACCACATCCCTAATTCCATACATCAAACCAAGAGGCTTTATTTTTGAGGAAAACTACCACTGCTTCCAAATTTTCATTTCACTTACAAAAAATTTATTTAATCTACTACTATATATTTCACAAATAACTGTAAAAAAACTCCTCCCGGCTGAAACTACATAGCTTTTATGTAAGCCACTTAAAATGTAAAGTTTCTTTTTTCTGACCGAAGAAACTGAAAGGAAATCAGTTCTAATTTTTTTCCAGGATCAAACTAAGGAGTACTCTCTACTTTCTACAGCTTTGTCTCTCCTACTTTCCAGTATTTTCTGCAAAGTTGTCAAGCTTTTGCAGAGTTCTTCAGCAGAAAATAAAAAGTAATACAAAAAGGATGAATCGAATGTGGCTGCATTAAATTCTTGACCTCTTCTGAGATGATTATTTTAGAGATATATTTTCAAATTTTTAAATTTTTATTATACACTTTTCAGATTTTTCTCCCCATAAGGGAAACCATTATTAAGGTTCTAAAATTCAAACGTAATGACAGGCATAAAACAATGATGAAACCATCAGAGCTCAAAAATTCAAGTTAGACTATTCTGGACTTACTATCATGAGTCATAAAGTAACCATTAAGTAGTGAGTTCTACCAACACAGCACAATAAATTTCTAAACTACCTGATTTATTAGAGATTTTTAACTCTGAAATCATCTACAGTCTCATGGAATCACCTTGCTAAATTGAACTGACAGGTTTAGACAAGTCTTGAATTCCTGTTTTATTTCCATAGGGGATGTGTGCCTATATTTGAATAAGGAATATATGTGAAGCTGGAGATGTGCCCTGAGTAAATCAAGTAGCAGGATTTTACCAGAGGATTACTTAGATGCACCTAAGTATTTCTGCCTTTGAAGGAAACTACATCTCATGACTAAACCTGCACTTTAAATAAGAGCAAATAATAGAATATTAACATCCCAAATTAACTCGGTATCTCAGTATCCTTATCCCTTTCTCCATGTTAGGCATATAGTAGTAGCTACAGTATTTTTATAGCTAGTACTTCATCCATGGAATGCAGTGAGAAGTATGATTTCCACCAACTATGAATTACCTTTTTTTTTAAAAAAAATTCACAGCCTACACTACAACACCTTTTGGAATGTGTAAAAAGATGCGTATTTATATTTAAAAATAAGCAGTGATGAAAGACACTCAGCAATGGTCAGGGAAGAGAAATTCAATCCCAACTTTACAAAGAGAACACTCTTCGTATCTGGTGCAGGTACATTTTTGATGAATGAAAGAACTGAATTAAAACTGCAAACAGAAGAGATCCAAGCCACGAAATCGGTATGCAAAGGGTTGGGTGGACTAACATGGCAGAAGTGGAAGTTGCCCTGGATAAGCACAGTATAGTGTGAGATGAGAGCAGGACACACCACTGACAGCCACTGGAAGGAGTGAGCTGGACACTCCACTGCTCAGAACAGAAAGAGAATGAGGAGGGGGGAAACACTGGAAGCAGCTGGATGAAGAGAGAAAGCTAAGCCATTATTTTCCAACCACATCACCAGACTCATGGCTGGGAATCCAAGAGGATGAAACTTTGACTCCTTAGGGCAACTGGACAGATTAATACCAAGCACTTTTATCAATCAGATTATCAGTATTTGGGGGTTCAATCTGTTTATTCTTCTATCGAAGCTCAATATCACACAGGCAATATATTCAAATTTCAGAATCAGAACTCTCCCTCAGAGTAATCAACTGTTTTTATTTATAGCACACTATGACACAAAAAAAGTTGAAATGGGCTTAAGCAAGCAGAACAGCAAGCGTCATGCAAACAGCCTTGCTCTGTACAAAGTTAAACAAACAAGCATGCTGCACTAAGACAAAACGCACAAATCGTTACCAGTATGCCCCTTACAACATAATGAAGTGCATCCTTTTAACAAAGCAACAAGATCAAAGTACAAAAATTAATATGAACATAAAAATATCGAAATTGGCAACTATGTTTAAAAACATTCGTCATGCTTTATTCTACATGTATACATTATTGACTGTAATTGTTATTATCTACAGGTTAAGCAAATGAAGTCAGGACAAACTGTCAAAGCGTTCTCATCTGACACAAGTATTCATAGGTCCATGCAAATCTGTCTGTACATTATACAGCCCATCATAACACTTCACATCACATTAAAAAGAAGCTGCAAGACAGTAAACATTAAGAAGAAAAATATTAACTGGCTATTTCCTATTTAACTTCTGATTGAGTTTGAATTCTTGTAAAAAAAAAAAAAAAAAAAAGAGTAAATTTAATGCCAGGCTGTTCTTAGTTGGAAACTCCTTTGCCCCTGCTTACAATGTATGTAGTAAATACCAGTTTTTACTGAGACTTGCCAATAAATCTCACCCCCTGACATAGTGTCTGTTCATACTCAGTTTTTGGCTGCTCTGCCACAAATGCCAACAAAGGGACCAATTAATGAAAACTTTCTTGATACATTCCCAGTGGATGAATGTCCGCCTTGCAGAAGGTACCTTGACAACATTCATCTCGCACAGGCCAAATGGTTGCTCTGTGGTAGCAATTAAGACACCACCAGCCTTGGCTAGATTTAAACCAACAACCAAATCTGTGTAGGTTGGAACAAATGCTCATAGAAATCTGGAGAAATTAACTGCTAAACAAGGGCTGGATTGGGTCATATAATTGCATCCATTTCTCTAGTTATTTACAGACCATGAGGACACATTTTTGTAAGAAAGCAATTACAATTCCTAAAACAAAATCTGTCAATCTGGCCCGTATGACCACAATATTTAAGCCACATCTATAAATATCTAAGAAATCAACAACTATTCTAAGTAATTTCAAAAATCAAAATATTATGGTAGGCTGACGTTCTCTTTGTACTCAGTTTTTTTCTCTCTCTCTCCACAAAAAGACTGTGTTCAGTCTTCATCTTCCCATAGCTTTGGAATCAAGCTTGGACAATTAAGTTTAGTGCAGCATTCCTCCTCTTTCTAAAATTACATTTGGAAATAAGAGTTTTGTTGCTTTGATCCAGAAGTGTTCATCAGAGGGTCTCTTGCTGCAGATTGTGAGCAGGATTAGTGTGAGAGCTGGTAGAAAAACCCTGCCTCCACTGCAAAGTTCAGACTGACTTTGGGTTTTTATGCAAGGTACCCACCCTGTAACCTCTGTCCTCAAACAGTTTCAAGTGTGGCTGGTCCAGGTCCCAGCCCTCATGAACAAGTAATTCTGCTTCTACTGGTCTCATGGCACAATAAATTTATGTTTAAAGCTGTCCAAGATACCAAACGTCTTGATCTGAAATACTATCAGCTAAGCTTAACACAGTGTAGGAGAGTGGGTTCCCCTCATCACCCCCCACTCTGGCAAAACTGCACATTTCCAGTTCTGAACTGTCATTGCTTGTAGCAATATTTTCAATCAAATTATGCAGCATGTATTGAAAGTTCCAGATCAGCTGATAAAGCACCAAAATGTAAAGCTGGGCAGTCTCCCTGCTGGACACAGCATGGAAAAGGAACCATATAATGCAATTACAACACTTCAAGAGCTCTGTAATTACATTTAAAGTTAACACTTTGGCTAATTTTACATCCATTGTCACACTGAATACTTTCAGCCACAAATCCCCATCAGCATGTAACAGAACTAACACCCAGATCTGGTATTACCTTTGCCATGCATATGTCAGCTATAGCTGAGCACCCAAGCACACCACCTCCAAATGATCATTTGCTCTGCTTGTGGGCAGGATATACAGAGCACAGACTGGCTGCTGTGCTCTAGGGCTGAACTGTTTCTCTTGCACAATCCATTCTGTGGATGGTTTTAAATCAGAACACAGCCAAATTATCAATTCACTTATTAAACTGGAATTTGAACTTTTGGCTAACAAAATTTAAGAAAAGCATGTTTTAGCCACCTGTGACAACCAAGGAAAAAGGTGACAAACATGCACTTGGCCCCCACCCTGTGGCACTCACTGAAAGGTCACAGAAAGAAGCCATTTTCCAACTTCACCAACTGAAGTTATAAAATTAGGGCAGGGTAAAAAAATACACTGTTTTACACACAGAAAAAGGAGAGGTCATTTACTCAACAAAAGTACTCTGAAACAGGAAGATGTTTATCTCAGTAAAACAAAGGAGCTTAAACTGCAGGAGAAAATGAGTTCATTTTGAAAAAATCTTCCATTTAACCATGTAAACATTAAACTTCTGTCACTGGAGGAAGAACTTCTGAATGAAGAATGTGAATTAATTAGCAACTTATTTATACAAATGAATGGAAAAAAACAACTAATTACCAGTAACTAAATAATTCTGGCATCCTACCTTCCTAGACTCAGAGTGTTTTCCAATTCAGAATTACTTAAGCTTCACCTGAAAAACTCTCAAGCACTGCTGTGTAATCAAAAACCAGTTGGGGTGGAACCCTCGAGCATTGCGGTGCTGACTGCCCTTCCCTTAGAATCCTTTTGCTTGCCATTTTATCACAGGAACCATCAGGAAATCTTACTGCCCTAGTATTTCTCTCTTGCTACATAGTTTTATTTAAAAAAAAAAAGAACAACGATTTGTAGAGCAGCTCTTACGTTAAAAAATACCTGAGCAAACAAAAGGCTACATGACTTCGGAGCAAGATGTACAAAACACAGGGTTGATAATTTGATATACGCTCCTTCTATGAAGTATGAAGCTTCTCCCAAGGTTGCAGTGGAAAGGGAAATATTTCAGCAATGAAGACTTCCTTCCCTGCCTTTTCCACAGGCCTATTTTGCATATAAAGGTCTTGTATGGTTGCCACGCTGCGACATCACAGTCTGGGCACTCTGTGGCCTACATGGTCCATCAGGTACTAATTAGGTAGCATGTTCTGTCAACACTTTCTTGCTCTTCTTCCATTAATTGATCATCCTGCCCAATTAATACAATGCAACACAGTTCTGAAATCCTTGAGATCCTTTACCTGTGAGAAACAGGGATGAAGGGAAAAAACACCCTCCAAAAGGGCCACAAGGTAGCTGCACTTGTCCAAGATACGGAGTGACAATAACACCACTGTGCTGAAAGGTTAATTATGTTCCTACCAACTTTCTCTTGAGACTATGATTGTTTTTTATCTAAGAATAAAGACTAAAAGCAAAAAAAAAACCAAGCCCAGCCTACTTCATCTAACAGGCTATATTATGTTATATGGTAACAGCTTATGAAAAAGTAAGGGCTGCAGAACCAAACTCACTTGGCTATTAACAGCATATTTATCATCAAAATATGTGTGGATAATGTTATCATTGTTAGGCACTACAGACCAGAAAATAAGTCACGAACACTGTGCACATATTGCAGCACACTAATCCCACCTATGCACACCAAACAGCTGCCCTTACAGTCACACAGCCAAAGCAACCATAAATCAGCATTTTATAAAAACTACGAGAAATAAAATACATGCTTTCTCCATTTATGAAACTGCACTGAAGATACCAAAGATAAAACCCAACGACAAAGCAGCTGCCAAATACAACACGCTACTGCCACCTAATGCTTACCAGGTTACAGCAAAACACGGCATTGTCCCTCTGCACTACACCAGCAACGGGGGCCAGAGCGAGTCCCAAAGTTTATTGCTGTTTTTAAACATTTGCTTCACAATTCGTCCCCTAAAGTCTTCCTAAACTGAACTGCTGGGAAAACATCCTTTCTTGTACACAAAGACTGGAACAGGCAAGATGTATGTTCAGTGGATTAAAGGCGGCACTTGAATTTCGTCCGCAGGAATACCAGGGATGTAACACGTGCATTTCAGTAGGAGACTCACAGTGAGCAGTGAGGACCCTCGCTAGGTCAGGCTTCACACTCGTTTGCATTTTGTAAGCTACCCCCTCTGAAGTAACTAGCAATTCAATACTGAAAAGCTTCATGTGACAAGCATTCGGGAAGGGAAAAAAGAAAGAAAGGAGAGCAGTGCTCTTATGTTAAAATAGCACAAAACAAGATAACTTTGAAGGTGCTTTTTCTATTTCACTGATTTTACAAAGCACTCTCTCCAAAGTGTAAAACTTGTTCACTTCCATGAAAAGGATGATGCCAGGCCTTAAACTTGCCTTCCTAGTCCACAATCTTTTGAACATGCTCACTCAATTGGCAGAAGATAGCAAGGAACATGGAAGGACCCTGCTTGTTCTACTTACAAAGAGGAGAAACAGAAAGTGAAGAGCTTCTTGTGACATTCATTCTTTTCATATAGAGATTTAAACTTGCCCAAAGGATGTCTATCCAATGACAGCTGGACTAGAGAGCAAGGAATTTATCTACTTGATTCATTACTTCAGTCCATCTCTTCCTTTTTTCCCCCAAACACAACCAACCTTTAAGCTTTTTAACAACTTTAGCCTTGCCCTACCTGATTTTGTTATCAGCCTTGACACTAATTACAGCCTCCACTGTCCACCTCCAAGATGATTCTTACTCATGGGAAATGTTCCTTATTTGTGGAAAAATAAAAGATGACCATTTCATTTTCCTTACCTCTTAGAACTTATCCATTCTATGACTTTTTTTTAACATTGCTCATTGATCAATTAGCTGGTGAAAACTGCATCCAGTCTTGTCCCTTTTTCCTCCTTATAATCTGCCATGATCAAAACTATTGTGCAAGTATCAATCTTCCCACACAATATTCCACTGCTTGCATGTTTTACATACATTAATGATCTTTTTCATAACCCTCTGGCCAGAAATAACCACTGTTATACACAACATTCAGCATGGCAAACCTACACCTTTGCTTGAGACAAATAAAATCCACCAGAACAGAAATATTTCAGATAACACTATTGTTGCTATAGCAGTAACTATAAGGAAGTATTTGCTGTGACTCAAATATTTGCAGCAAAACATCCTCAAGACAGCACTCTAGAAGCAAAAGGAGTTTTCCTCTAACATTTTAGTTATTCATTACCCAATGGATAATTTTAAAAGAAAACACCCACAGAACAACACAAACTGCTTTCTTTTAAAACCAGCCAGAATTAAAAAAAAAAAAGTTAGGATTAAATGTACACAGCAATGTGCAACAGTTATGCAGAACACAAAATGGGCGTTCACTGACAGATGCACAGTAGAAACACAGGATGGGACTATCAGTCCAGTGCAGCAAATTCTTGAAAATTACTGGAGTCCTCAAAGTGCAGTTAAAAAACCCCATAGACTAAACTACACTGTCATAAACTCATTCATTTCCATGCTGGGGGTTTTTTTTTAAGCTATCTTGTTTAGACATACTCTAAATGCAATTGCTTTTATCATGGTACTGTAGCATCGCCCTGCTACATTGAGCTTCCACACTCTTTACTGGTGTTAACTGGTGACAGTGGCTCTCCTCTTGGACCAAGGCAACACTCCATGAACCTGGTATTTTACAGCCCTCCAGCTCCCCCTGCAAAAACAAGGAACTGCAGATTCTTGCTTGGAAACTTCCACCAGATGAGACACACAACCTCTTGCACCGGCAAGGGAAATGGCCCCCACATCTGCAGCAGCAATCACCAGTCCATCCTACAGAAACTGAAGTAATGAACTCTTGGTCCTTTCAGCCCCAATTCCCCACTCTCTGGAAAGATCTAACCCCATGACATTGGGAAGAGTCTGATCAAACAGCAAGTAATTGCCACACACAACTTTCATATTAAATATTCACATCTCTCACCCTTCTCAGCTCTTGAACAAACAATGCTGAAATCAAGTGTAAAAGTTTCAGTTTCTATTGATGGAAAATAAAATCAACTGTTGTTGTATAAATAGAAGAAAACAATTATTTGGCTAATGAAGGTACGAAAATGAGGAGAAAAATCAGAAGCTATAGTTAACGAAAAAGTACATCTTTAGAAACAGACTCTTTCATTTTCTTCTCTTTCCATGGCCCCTTACTTTCCTATGAAGAGTGACCCAAGAGCCTCAAGAGGTACTTCAAAAAGCCCTTTGAAAACTACACTATACAGCAGGAGAAGAAAAACCAATAGAAAATCCATCAAAAACTAGCAAAGGGATGAAGGGGAAAAACAAACACTTAAATTTACAGTAGTATAAAGGTAAAAATACAAAGGGAATTTTACATTTTTTCTGAATTTCTGGGTCCTATGATTACAATTTACACTATTAAATGTCACATTAAACAATACTCTGTTGTTTAGGCATAGATTATTGTGGCCCTAGTCATAGAATAATTCCAGACAAACAAATGGTTAGGAAAATAGTTAAGGCAAATGCTACTTTCATGTGAAAGCTAACTCCCAAATCCTCTATTTTATTATTTAAAAAAAAAAAAAAAAATCTCACAACTAACAAACAAAACCCTCCAGAAAACCAAACCAAGATTAAAACTACTGAAAAAATGGGGATGAACCTTTCCAGCTGACATGAACAGTAGTGCTTGAAGGAAAACCCACAGGATGCTATTTCCTGGCTGAGTAACATCTGGCAGGGACAGGCAGTTTGGGGCAGGAGCCTTCAGCTGGCACTGGAACTTGCAAGAGGAAAACCCTTCTGCAGGCAAAGAAGTCAAATACTTTGATACCCTCAACTTCCTAAGAGCTACTGAGCACAAAGCACAGTTTTCTGTGTTGCCCCCCTGCCCCAGTCACTAACACAATATTCCAAACCAAAGTATAACATTCATTTTCCAATTCATTTGGAATACCTGAAAACAGCCTCACACCTTTAAGAGGTCAGATTAAGCATAATGCAAAATAATCAAAGTCCCTAAGGCACTTCAGGTGCAGATGGAAAGCAGGCCTGGAAGAATACAGGACTGCTTTTAAAATATTGTTTATTAGCAACCATAACTCCAACACTTGCATAGCAAGTGGTTTTGATTTTTTGTTTTCTTGAAACTATTTCAGCTTTCCCATCTCTGAGAGCAATACAGAGTCACTACAGTGTTTGAAGACATTTGAGATCTCGAAATAACAGGTTTGGCCTTTGTTGAATTACAACTTTTAAAATGGACATAAAAAGCAACAACTTAACAGAATTTACTAAGTTGTGAAAACCAGTACTAAAAACACCAAACAGGCAAGAACCTCCTTGCAAAAACAGCACAAAACACAACAGAGAAAAACCCTAACAACAACAACAAACAAAGAAGTCAGCATTAATTAAAAAATTCATAGCCTCAGTGACAAAACAATTCCAAACATAATCCACGGAATCACACACACTCAGAAATTAGTTTGTATTGGATTTATTCATAGGCTTGAAGGATGTGTTCCTATCTGAATTGATCACTAGTTTGGTGTTAACTTCCAGTTTACATGGACATGGTTGGCAAATTTCTCCATTTGCAGCCAGGAAACAACTTTGGCAGTGTGTCCTCACAACCCTAAAGGGACACACTTTGAGGGGGACTCTAGGAAAGCACATGTCAATAGAATATTCTGCTCTACCAGAATTCATTACTGAGCTTTGGGACACTGGTATTTAATAACTATCTAGGCAGTCTTAACCTTTACGAAACTGCCCCATTTTAGAAAGGAATAGTCAAGAGAAGGAGATGGAAAGGTAAAGCCAAAACTTAGCACAGGTCAGCAACTGTAGAGGAGTAATGCAAGGTTTTTATCCCTTAAGTTTCAACAGCAACATTTACAGAAACCAGGGTTTCACTGGGAGAATCCTCCCAAGCCCATCCTTGGCACTGCTCCTCTGTAGCAGTCGGAGCCAATCCTGGATTGCTCTGACAGAAGATAAGTACCTCTTAAAAGAGCAGCTCTTGCTCAGCCTCTCCTCAAAGACCTCATTAGTTACAATCTAATGTTCTGTCAAGGAAAGAAAAACGTTTAGCTAAGGTGCTGCTCAGCAAACTCATTCATCTTTACCTTCTTTGACTATTGACATTCTTAGGTCATAAATCCAAGCAAAACAGACTGATATTTTTCATTTGTTAATTTAGAAGGAATAGCAATGAAGGGTCAAGTTTGACAACAGTCAGTCAATAGCTGACTGACTTTTCAGCCTTGAAACATTACTTTTAATGTACTGAAAATTAAATGAAAAAGAGTTTGTCCAAATGACTGGCAGTTTACAAAAAGTTGAACTTTCTTCTATAATAATAAGCTATCTACAAAGTATCCTATAAGCCAAGCCTTCAGGTATATGAATTTGCTTCTGCATTAAATAAGCTCAAATGAGCTCATGTGTGCTGAGCATTTGAGCTTAACGGGAGATGAGGAAGCATTTGTGATGCACTGAGGCAAGGAAAAGATGGAGGGTGGGACAGTTATGTCATTCAGATCAGGATTTTCTGACTCTAAAGATGAAGGAAAGAAGGAATGTGAGAATGTGTTGCTTTAACAATTTTCTGTAATAATTATATTATGTATTTCAAACAGAAGACAAAATTAGACACAGATAATTTATTTAAATAATAAAAATCCCCACAAGTCTCCAAAACACTGAGTTTTACAGGTTAGTACATCACATAACAATATTTTTAAAGATGTAGTAACTATTTCAGATTCAACACAAACATGGTTGATTTCCTTTAACAGCGATAAGACATCCTTACATAAACACAGCTACTGCAAGATGATTGATTCTACCACACTTTTATTATCCTCAAACTATTGTTCTGGACTTACAGCTTCTTTAAATAATTGACCTAATGTTTAAAATTTCTGAAGTAGACACCTGAATGCATAGTCTGATTTGGAAATGCTGAACAGCTCAAGGCACTCTTGACTGTGGCTGTTCAAACATCAGAATAACCAGAACATTTATGATGTGAAAGCATTATGCTGGTCTTTGTAGCTGCCTTCTTTGTGCTTTAATTCACATCTTTTGCTATATGATTTTTATTTCAAACATCTCACTTTAGAAACTAGATAAAAAGCAAACTGCACAATATAAAACTACTTAAATATCTCTTCAAAATGCTGAAAGAACACTTGTAAATATTAAAGAAACATCTTTATGGCATTTAATAAGCTACTACTTAAGATTTTACTTTTAATTGGAATTTTAATTTTATACTGACTCAGGACACAGTGAATATTTGTGAGTATTGAACACCTTTCACAAAAAGTCTACCAAACAACAGTATAGAACCCTTTTTTAATATATGTTACAATGAATAACTTACATAACCAGGGCACAAAATATTCAAGAGAGGCATCAGATTCCTCTGCAGAGCACAAATGATATCAAAGGCCAAGCACATATTGGCCAAATCTCCCATTGCAATAGCCTGATGCCCATTCTGTTACATATGAACCATAAATCTACAAAGGCGGCGGTATCAGAAGCTGCTCATTATAACAAATGAGCTGTGGACAGTAACACTGTAAGTAAACAGGTTAAATCTAGAAATAATTTTTGAAACTAACATTACTTTCACAACTGGCTGAACTACCTGGATAAGCAATGCACTTACTTGCTGGCTTATTTTGTGATGCTATGGGTTCTCATATTCTATGTAAGTTAAAAATAAAGCTTTCTTCTGTAGGGATATTCACACCCCATCCACTTGTTAAAAGTCACCTTCATCTTTAAAAAATCATTACACATTACATAGTAGTAAGTGAGACATCACTCCCTGAGTGAGACCGAGCTGCCCCTTTTTCTACTAAGACACCTCACTACATCCTTCCTCTCTTTACCTCTGTCCATGATGTCTGTCCACACCCCGTATTTTCTGCAAGTCAGCACACCTTTCTCAGTCACTTCCTGTGCAGGATGTGTGCTGGGTCCACCCTCCAGCTGCCTGGTGAATCCCTGAATTTCACTGGATTAGCAGCTGCCTAATTCTGTACAGCACAGTTACTGCAGGGGAGCACCTACAGCCCAAGGACAGACTGCCACCAGCTTTGCAGCTTCCCAGGGCTCTGACGGAGCCAGCAGTGGCAGTGTCACACCGCTCCACAGAGTTCAGTTTTAAGCAGCTCCACGGTGCTCAGCTTTAATCTCCACCCTGACACATGCAACGCCTCTGTGGTGCTACTCAGACTGAGAAAAGTTCCTGTTACTCCAACATCTACAAATAATCATCACCAGTGTAGCTCGCTGTTCTCCAGACCTCCTATTAAATATCACGGTGAACTCCTCTGGTATAAGGGAAAACCAAACAACAACCAACACCAAAGCCAGGTGAATATATCACCCAACTCATAATTTAAACAGCAGCAGCACGATCATGACCTGGCTAATGAAGCTGCTTGAATTAGTGACTTCTCTAACACCAAGCTTCACTTGGTACTACCTAGGCTAGTAATCAACTTCTCAAGTCACAACTTGAAAATATGCCCCCTTCTTTTTATTAAAGTGATAATTAGTAAATCAGATGTAAAGAACAGCTCAAACTACCCTGTGCATTAAAACAATAGTCCTTTGTATTAAAGCTGCTGGCTTATCTTTCTCTCTGTAGCAATTAGATTAACTCCAGTCAAGCTCCAGCCAGGCTGCACTGAACGTGTTCTGTTTATACTGTCAAATTACAAATCCATTTTCTACCAGTTAGGTGAAGTTAGAATTAGCTAAGCACAATGATCTGTTCAATACCTCTAACAAGTATGCTGCTTTTCAAACAAAAAAATAAAAAACCAGCCAAGGCTGTTGAAAAAGGAATACATACACTGCCTGATTCTCATGATAAGCATTATTATGAGACTTCCAATACAAAACTCAGTGTTTTCATTTTTAAGTTTCAAATTCTCAACTTAAACTCAGCATGAAGTTACTCAGTAGGCAGGTCCTTTCAGGAGTAATACTGAATCTACCTTGCAACAAACTTTAAAAGAACAATCATGCAAGCAGCTCTTTAACTTTACATAAATGACACCTTCTGCATTTCTTGTGATTGCAGAATTTAGATGTGTACATAAATAGATAACAGATTTTTCGCTCTCCAGAAAGTCATATGTCTTTCCTTTAAACATGGTCCATGGAATAATCTCTTCTTGAAGTAATTTTGCCTCATTAAATTAAATGTCTACTAATTTCCTTATTTACTGTTGCTGAGAGTCATTCTCACCTATGCCTGATGCTCTGTTTGCAAATCTTCTACTCCTTCAAACAGATCAAGTGAGAACCTTAACACTTTGTATTTATGTACACACACACCCCCCACCCCTTTTGATAAAAAAGATAGTCTTTGTAACACTCTGTGTTAAATGGCACATTTTATTTCCTTACCATATTAAAAATAAGAGCTTCTTGCATACTGCCTGCTCAAATTACATGGATTTTCTTTAAGATTAGGGCACACATTGTAACAGCAGCATATAATTTTCCTGCACAATAATTTTTTTCCAGTTGAAAGGTATCCTATAATATCATCAGCATCAACAGGAACAGACACCTGATTTTCAGCTAGACAAAGCTTATGCGTTTGGTGACTTTATTCCTGGTGAAAAGCAGTTTCCAAATATAAAGCAGTTACATAAAAATTCAAAAACAATCTGACAACTTATTATTTGACCACAAAGTGCTAGACCAAAAGCAAATGCAAAAATTGTGCCAATAATAAGGTGTGTGTGGGGTGTTTCCCCTGAATGTCCTATTTTTGTTGCTCTAATTTTATCTTCTGTTGATTTTACACACATTTAGAAATGGAACATAAGCACTGTCCTTCCTAAAAGCTGTATGGATTCCTTAAAAAACCATGCATAGAGCACAAAACCCATTTATCCATTTAAGAAATCACCTTGTTGAAACTACCGTGTATCTAACTGTGGATAAAAGGCTGTGTGTATCCCAAATACCTCAAACCCACCAGCACGCTCCAAAGACAAAAGATTAAAGACCTATTCCTACCACTTCAACAAGATATTAATTCTCAGAATTGGCTGGGTTGCTTTCAGAGTATGGAAACTACAAGTCTTCTGTGCTTCAGAAAGCACTTTAGCATGAGTTTGTAACAGCCAGCCAAGGAATCTTTGCATTGAGCTATGCTGGTTTCAAAGCACTCATTTGCATTTTTTTTTCCTTTCAGAATTACTGGCTGGAACTTTGTGCCAGAGTATGAGCCTCCATACACAAGTTTTAATTTCTTTTAAAAATAAGCTTTTTATAGAATTGACAATGGCACATGCATCTTGTGCCCCAAAGTCTGTCATCTTCAGCTGCTACTGATTCTTACAGTAATAGAGTATCAAGATGATCCAGGTATCAGAGTCACCTAAGTACATAAGAATTATTTAAAAAATTAACTTAAGTCTCAAGGAAATTTTATAAGATGCTTGAATAATTAGAAGGAGCGGGTGAGAAAAAAAATACCTACTTTTAGCCCAAATTCCTTTTCTGTATCAAATTAATACTATTCTTAAGGACTGAACTGATATTATCTACAGTAAAATAATTCACTTAAACACATATAACCTGACAAAATGCAAAAATTAAGTGTAGTAAAGAAAAAAATATTCTCTCTAGTAGGGTGTCTAGGTACAGTTTTGTTCTGGGTTATTAACCTCTTCCATCCTCAATTTGTTAGAATTATTAAAAAGGGGTTTGGTTTTAAAAATTCATCAGTTTTAAGCAAATTTGCCCTGATGAAGTCATTCTTACAAAGCTACAATTCAATCACTTTTAATTGTGTACTACTTTGTATTATTAAGGTCAATCTTGAGATTTAACTGCAAATAGAGTTATCTTTTGGATGACATATGGCAAGATCTCCAACTCTCTTTAGCTTTGGAAATTTTACATCTGCCTGTTCCTTCAAGATGCTAAGCATACATGTGTTGACAAATACAGAAAATAGCAGATGGCAAAAAGCAAATGCTCAACATGAAGCATTGCGGATCACTCGAAAAAGGGTTGGACTCAGAGATCTGCCATTTTTATTTCAACAGAAGAATTATGTTTAAAAATAAATTCCACCATCTATTCTGCTTGATGCTAAGGCACCCATGTGGTTGGAATATTCATGATTACAGAATCCACGTCATATTAATTGCAGCTGGTATCCAACATCCACGTTGCTTTACAATCCTTTGGATTTTAGGACTACTAGCACAGCATAATTCTTCAGGAGATTAGCTTCTGCAGCTATATAAAAACTGGAAAACATTCTGCACTGACCATAAAATTTGACATGACATCTTTTAAGAAGCAATACATGGCTGCGTTCATCTGCTATTCCAGCTTCTAAAAACCTGCATGTACCTGCAAGCAGCCCTGTCCCCCGCCCTTGGCAGTGCTACTTGTACCACCCCCATCTCCAGTAACTGCATCAGAGAACCCAAGGAGCACCTGGGCACTCAGAGCTGAGAAGTTACCACAAACTCCAAGGGCCAGCCTGGACAGCAAGAGTGGCTTCATCTGAAAGGACACAAAAAGTAACGCAACAGGTCCATCCAGTGCTGTACTTCTCACTAACAATGCACAGCGGATGATCAGGGAACAGCATCAGGATAAAACAAACATTCAGCAACATTCCCCTTATATATCCAGTATTCAGCAGTCCACAGCTCATGAATCCCTGAATCAGAGAGAACATCTGTGTGTTAACATGCCATGGCAGACTTTTCTTTGAGGAAAGTCTTACAGCTTTTCCATCCATGGAACCCGTCAGCTCAACAACTGTGGCACTTTCACACTGTAACTAAGAGAAGATGTGTAGTTTCACTTCTGTTAACAGCTCTGAACAACACCTATAATTTTAATTCCATTATTATACACCAATTCATAGGAAAAGAAATATATTAATTCCATTACAGTATTCCATTTAAATTAGCCCCCCATCTGAACAGAACAGGTATTTTACACCATGGTCCCCTGATCACCTTCATTAGCCACAGAACCACAGAATCGCCAGGTTGGAAGAGACCTTCAAGATCACAGAGTCCAACCCATGCTCTAACACCACCTCAACAAACCATGGCACTGAGTGCCACATCCAATCTTTCTTTAAATACATCCAAGGATGGTGACTCCAACACCTCCCCAGGCAGACGATTCCAGAACTTTATCACTCTTTCAGCAAAAAACTTTTTTCTAACATCCAACCTAAATTTCCCTTGGCACAGCTTGAGACTGTGTCCCCTTGTTCTGTCAATTGTTGCCTGGAAAAAGAGACCAACCCCACCTGACTACAGCCACCTTTCAGGTATTTAAGAACAAAGAGATCTTTATTAATCTTTTACTCACGTTTTACCAGCAATTCAGTAGAACAAAACTATTAGGAGGTTCAGGAAAACAATGATTTCTATTCAAAGGGAAACTAAGAAACTTGGTTTCCAAAGCCCTCTCCTCCATTAGAATAATCAAAGCTTAATAGTGAGAACCAAAGGATTTATGTCCTATATCTGCACATGAATATCTTGTCAGGTGTAGAAACTTAAGACTAAGTACATGAATCAGTTTTAGACAAAGAAACAAGTTCACAGAAAGCACTCAGGAGGAGTAGATGTACAGCAGGGGGTGACTAGCAAATTCAGCTGAAGAATACCAAAATGTGTAAAATTGGAACATACTGGTGAAATGACCAAATTTTAAAACCATTTTTATAGTGGCTAGAAATAAAATTATTTAAAGAAACTCACACCAACATAAAAATGAACAACCCCCTCCCCAAACCCATGAATTTATTTCAACTCTAACAAAACTCAAGTCTCCTGGTCACTGGCATTCTCTTTACCTAACTTAAAAATCCCAATTTCTTATCACATTTGTTCTGACACCTCAAACCACCTCAAATCTGCCATGCACATGCTCCAGCACCCACCCTGCCAATACCGACAGTCTACCTAGCAGCTTCCTACAGAAAAGAGAATTTTTCCTATAAAAACTGAGTTCTGCTCACCTCCTTTCTTCTTCCCTACCAAGTCACCAGCTTTCAAGAAACAGGAATTTAGTTACCTTGGGAATTCTATTTGTCTATCAAATTCAGCTGAAAACAGTCAACAGTATCAAAAGACACTCAATTTTCCTCAGAAACCCAGACCAAAGCACTTTTTGAGCAAAATGACCAAATTCAGGTCAGGGAGGGAGTAAAACAGAATAACCAAGAACCACACCAAGTAATCTGGTAAAGCTCTGAGATTCTTATGCATATATAGCAGCAGTACAGAAAAAATTAGGGGAATTCACAGAACGTGAGGTCTTGATGTATGACCAAGAATACAACTCCACAAAAACTCACCAGAAACTTCTCAATAAAATTAACTTATTTTCCTCCTATGCATTTTTTATTTCATTACTGCAGACTATCAGGAAAAAACTTCTTTTTCTTTGTGTACTCAAGGATTGTATTCAGCACACTGTACCTTGCATGACAGTAAATACCACAAGTATCAATTAGCAAATTTCATGTGCTACAAAGACTTTTTGACTTGTGTGCCTTATTATCCAGCACCTGATAAACGATTACTTGTCTCAGTTTAGCAAAGCTGGGAGACACATCAGTGTTCTGGAATCAGAGCACCACAACCCCTCTTTGCGAATCTGCTGAAAACTCATCAACTGCAGATGTTTATTTCAAACTTAACCCAGCCTTGGTGTACTGATATTACAAACATACTCTGATCAATCACATCAATACAAAAACTGTAAAACCAAATTATTTTATTTAATAATTGCAACTATTACCTTCTTGGTTTATAAAAATGACTTTTGTGCATCTTAAATATCAAATCCAGACATACCAACAAAGCGAGTTTTTGGTATTTCCGTTTCAGTTCTGCTGGGCTGTCCGATGGTTTGGCCCCCAGGACCTTGTACCAGTCCTTCTGGTTTATCCTTTCAAAGGCCATAGCCTGACTGGCTTTGAAATCACGTCCTCAGCACTGTGTAAGAAAATCAAATAAATGAAATTACAATTTGAAAGAGAAACAGAAAAAGCAAAAACAAGGACCTGGCAAACTAGAGGATCACGGAACTGACCGTAGCCCTCCAGGACCTCTACACCGTTATATGAGAACTATTGTGCAAAAAAAGCTTAATTCATGTGACCATTCCATCCCATAGATTGTCATGTGTAAAGTCTCGTGTTTCCTGTCCAAGTGCCTCAGCATATCATGTTTCAGAAGCCACCCATACCTCTTCAAAAATCATTTTGTATGTAAAATGACCCACACTGCAGATACACCTTTTATACAGACACTTTTAAAAACGAACTTTTGATTTTGAAGCAATGCTGTACTTAATACATGAACACGTGAAGTACATAAAAGTGTGATATTTTTCAATTTGGGAATAAGATCCATGCAAGAAGACACAAGAAAAGGTATGTGCTGTTTTTTACAAAATGGCATTCAGAGCATGGGAATTCCTTCATCCTGCTGAGAAAGAAGACAACTTTCTTAAAGCAGAAGAGAATGTAAAAACAAAAAACCAAAAATGAGCCAAAACATACAAAGTTAGCAGAGGTTACTAAAATCTAACTAGTAGTGTGGTTTTCAATTTTGGCCATCTTTCACCAAGTTAATGACACAGGAAGAAAAAAATAAACAGGAGAACTAAATGCTAGAAGTAGAACGGCAGTGCTTGAGCTTCACGCAGATTCTTAGGTGTGCTGGAATCCCAAGCTTGCAGTAGCTGATCGACCACGAACTATCAGGTAAGAGATAACATTGCCAGTAGGCAAGAGCTCTATAAATAGACAAGTTCTATAACTACAAACTAACTAATTGCGAAACAAAACAAAAAAAAGGTTTGGGGTTTTTTCCATTTCAACACTAAAACTGCTCCCTGATGACTACCGTCGTACTTCAGAATCAACATTTCTTTCATGGGAAAAAAACCTAAGTTTCAAACTCGGCAGAGCTACGAGCAGATCGCGGGACCCACCACTGCAGGGGAAAGCACCACGCACCCGGTCCCACCCGCGTTTTGAGAACAAGCCGAAAGGCAGCGCCCGCCGGACCGGGCTCTCCGACACCGCTCCCCACAGCGGCGCCACCGCTCAACCCCGGCGCGAGTACCTCGGGCCTCTGCAGCGGGCGGGGACGGCCAAGGAGGCCGCCGCAGCCCGGCCTAGGCCGCGGCTCCTCGCACTGCGCCAGGCCCTGCCGGAGGCCCCCCGCAGTCCCCCGGTCCCCCCCGGCCCGACCCAGCCCGGACTCCCGGGGTTCCCCCGGTCCCTCCCCGCTCCCCGCGGCCGCCCCGCGCACCCACCTGCCCCGCACCATCGGCGGCCGTGCCACGCATAACTCGTCCGGCGGGAAACACCCTACTGTGCCCCGTGGCGCTTTACGCCTTTAGGCCCTTTAGCTCGGCCGGGGCCGCAGCGCGCGTGGCTCCCGCGCCGCCCCGGCTGTTTCCAGCCGGGCAGTAATGGCGCCGCACCGGCAGGAAGCGCGGCCCGGCCGGGCACGACGCGTCCCCATGGCGACCGCGGCTCCGCCGGCGCCGGTGCCGGCCGCGGGAGCTGCTCCGCACCCCGCCCGCCCCTGGGCTCCGTCTGGCGGGGCTTCGGTGGGAGAAGGCAGCGCTGCCCATCCCGTTCCCCCTCGCTCGCTGCGCGGGAGCCCGGGCCGCCCCGCAGCCGCTTTCCCCGCAGGGACTCCGCCTCCCGGGGCGCAGCCGCTCCCTTGCCCGCCCGCGCTGCGGGGCTCCCTCCGCCCCCGGCCGCGCAGGCGGAGCTCGGCAGCCTGGGCTCCCGGCCTTATAAGCGGGATAAGGCGGTGGTTTCTTTCTCGGAAATACTTGTCCTAAAGGGGAAGGAAGATCATCCTCTTGATGAAAAAAATTAAGCTCTGGAAGCAGGTTTTAACGATGTAAAGACGTTTCCTCATTAGAAACAAACAAGAAACCACAAATAACTTTACATCCCCACCCCTCCCCCAAAGTCACGAAACCAAAAACCACAAACAAAACCCCACGACCACCACCAAAAACCAAAAACAAAACCAAAAAAACCGAAACAAAACAAAACCAAACCGCTTAGGTGGGTGCTGTAGGCCAGCTTTTGAAATCTTAGACAAACCTAGTTAGCAAAATCCCTAAATGTTGCTCCAGGCAAACTCAGTTCACACTACACTTTTAAATGTATAGCATGCATCCTCTGACAACATTTTTATGTGATACGCTAGAATTAAAGCAACTTCTTGTCATTTTTCATACCCTTTGAACTCTTTGAGTAGAGCAGCAGCCAGGCTGTACAAACATTGCCAGGAAGAGCCAGGAGTGCTGCTGGCATATTGTTCCCATTAACCACCAGTGAAGGAAGGGATTGAGACAGCTGGGGTTGAATGATAAACATGGAGAATTGGTTTAAAGTTTAACACTTGCTTCCCTAGGTGAGGATAGGGGTAAGCGTGGGGAAACATCAGATCTGCAAAACTACTCAACACCTGATTAGTCTGATTTTTGTCTGTGCTGGATGTCAGTGTCTCTACACAACAGTCAGCAGGTTGGTGTTTTGCCCTTTATGCATTTCTGTAGGAGAGGTCAAATTTGCAGCGTGAGTGTCCACGTTGTCAAAAAGGAAAGAGTCCTCTGTCAGTCCATGTATGAGCCCTGGAACAACCCATCCTCTCTGCCAATGCTAACTTCTGCAGCATCAGTATGAGCAATGAGATATTTCACCTAAGTCATTGAATTGCAGATGAGACATATCAAGTGTGGCCTGATTTATGTAGCACCTTTTGAAATCAGAATTTACTTCTCAGGCAAAAGTTTTAGTGTGGCTCAATGAATCACCTGCTTCACTGGGGCTGGTGTGTGGACAGGGACTGTTCTCATGAAGGGGGGAAATTGAATAAAAGTTTTTTAAATATGTGGTGTTGTCCTGGAGATTGGTTACTACACCTGGGCTTTCACCACAAATGGTTAATGTCCTCCTAAAGACTGGATACAATATCCATTGTTTATCCTTTATGCCAAGGATAAGTGTTGCATATTGAGTTTTTTCCATTTTAAGTCGTGATAGGATTGGTACCTGAAGCCAGCTCATACAGTATTTTAAACACAGAGTTGTTTGAGAGACTGTGAGCAATTGTATG
This sequence comes from Coloeus monedula, assembly GCF_965178545.1. NCBI lineage: Eukaryota > Metazoa > Chordata > Aves > Passeriformes > Corvidae > Coloeus > Coloeus monedula. Next base: position 7,488,042 of record NC_138786.1, on the reverse strand, counting down.
CAACAGTATATCTGTAATGAGTTGTTAAATAGAAAATTAGCTGCACGTGTTAAGAAATTACCTCTGAAGTCAGTGGAACAATTTTGGAAGTGAAACACTTGTTCTTTTCAGTGCATGCTCGGCAGCCCTGCCAAAGTAAAAGAAAATAAGCTATTTAATACAGCAGTTTGGTTCGTGTACCACTGCAGGACTGTCTGGCTTTGTCTGGTGTCATATTCTTTGTGTCTCAGTTTCTCTTTTAGTCTACCCACTTTCAGAAGTCATAATGTTATGTTTGGGTTAGTAATAGCTAATCATACCCTGACTGCTTGTAAGGATTTGTGAAGCTGTTGATCAGTCTCAAGGCAATTTGATGATCTTTCATCTCTAGAGGTATAAAAATTAATTTAGTTCAAGATTTGTTAAAGGCTCATGGGTATGTAGGGTAGAGAGAGCAGGGAAAACCACACTGAACACAAATGCTCTGGCCAGTAAGCACACAGCTCAATGTAGCCAGAGGTTTGCTGATTTTTCCCCTTCCAAAGGCAAAAAAAAAAGGGGAGGTAAATGACAGGAGAGTGTGGAGAACTTGCCATGACAGTCTAGGATGTGTGGAGACACACCAGGAAGTCGTGGAGAAGACCTGGGACTGTTGTCCCAGAATGGGGGTTTCTTACATGTCTGTAAGAAACCAGGGTTGCTCAATTGTAGTGAACAAATTATGTAAGCATGCATAGGTGCTATTCATTTCACTGGAGCTGGACACCTAAATATGGTACAAAGTTTCCTTCTCTTGTTTCAGATAATTTGGATATAGGTTGGTGGTTTCACACATTTTTGTGAGAATATTTAATTTTTTAGTAGATGCTTTTCTTGAAACTGTCACGTAACATTGTGCTGTGTTGTCATAGAATTATAGGAGAATTATGTAAAGACAACTGGACAACTGTGTGTGCTTCTACAACTACAGTAAAAGATGAGTACAAATGATGGACCAGCTGAAACATCCAGACTTTCTCAGTATTAACTACATTTTTTACTTCTGGATGGTATTTTTCAAAGTCTTGGTAAGACTAGTAAGGCTTTTTTGCTTTTTTGTTTGTTTGTGTTGGGTTTATATTGCTACATAGAGACTCCTGGAACAGTCTGGGTTGGAAGGGACTGTAAAGATCATCCAGTTCCAACCGCCTGCCTTGAGCAGGGAACCTTCCACAGGACCAGGTTGCTCAGAGCCCCATCCAGCCTGGCCTTGGACACCTCCATGGATGGGGCAGCCACAGCTTCTCTGGGCAGCCTGTGCCAGAGCATCACCACCCTCACAGGGAAAAATTTCTTCCTAATACCTAATCTAAACCTCTTTCAGTATCATAAATAAGAACTGAATATTGACTGGGTTTTGATAAATTTAAGAGACTGAGCATGTTTAAGGTCATGCAAAGATGAACATTTTGTCATAAATAGTTTTTGCAGTTGTTATGTCTTCATTTTTTCAAAGTTTTAATGTGACAGTTAATATCAGCAATTAATTAATATTGCAAATAATAGTACAATATTTCACTATGGGGTCCAACATATTTCTGGTGTGCTGTTTTCATCCTGGCTCTTCAGTCAGTACAGTGACAAGAATTTTTTTCAAGTGAATTTTTCTGTCAGAGCTGTGGTAGACAGCTAACTAAAAAGAGTGGTGAATGTGAACATTCTGAGTTTTGTCTCTTGGGAACAATTGAGATAAAGTAATTTGTTCAACTTTGAACAATGCTGGACTTCTTTTTTAATCTTGATATTAAAAATCCTTGGAAGAGATAGGATTATTTTTAAATTATTAATGGTTTTTTTCCCTTTTTTTTTTCAAGAGAAAGGGGTCAGAGATCTGAATGTTGAGTTCTTCCAGAATTTGTTTTAATTGAATCAGATTTGTCAACAGTAAAAAGAAAAAGTTTTGTCTCCCAGGAGATGTGCATATGATAGACTAAATGTCATAATGATGTGAGCAAATGAGATGTAACATGCACGGAAAATATATGTTTTCCATTAAATTTCCACAGAAATGATTGAAAACGTCTTGGGAATTATTTAAGCAATTTACAATATTGTTTAAAAAGGTGCATCTGGGCACACTGAGTACAGTCTTTTGTCGTTCATTAGCAATGTATTTAATGAGGGTTTTTTTAAGTGATAGATAGTTAAGGTAACAGACAAGTGACAGATTGTTTGTCTTTAACGATTTCCCTATTTCAGGCCCATTACAAAGCAATTAGAAATCTGACAGCATTTTTACTCTGCATTACTGATCATCTAAAGTGATGAGAAATGAGAGGTGATGAATATTAATTGTATATTTTCATATAATTATCATAAATTATTACCTTGTCTAGTGCGCTGCAGGTGGAGTAAAATCAATGGATGAAAATTCAGTCAAATACGATAATTTGAAAGATTTCATGACTTAGTTTTTGTCTTTAAAGTGCAGTGTCAATCAGTCTAAACCAGGCATATATTAACTGCGGGAAAGACAAAGATACTCTTACCTTTCCTTGCTTTGCTAGCACTGATCAGCATGGCTTTTTCTCTTGTGCCCTGTGGCAAATTATTTACCTCCCTTTTTTAGCCTGCCAAATTTACCCTGGGTTTTACCTATTCCTCTCCAACTTTTTGCCATAAATATTTACACATTGTTTGAGCTGTGGAATATGAAACTCCTATAATTCACATCACTTATTTTTATAATGCATCTCCTTTATTTACAGTTAGTGGAAAAACTATAAAAACAGATCACGGATTCTTTGAATCAGGTATCTAGGCAATGTGGCCAGTGTTTGTGTTTTTCCTGGGAAAATTTGGTTGAGATGACTTATTCAATATCACTTTAGTCTTCTAGGACAAAGACAAGAATGATATCCATTTATCTGGGAGAGCAGACCTTACCCATGAGACAAATCTTTTTTTTTCCTCATTTCCCTGCACTTTCTGGCTCAGAGAAAAAAGCAAATTGGATGAATCATAAAAAGAAATTATGATGTTGCTAAGTCTATCGGAGTTCATTTATTTGAAGTCAAATAAAGGCTGCAAGTGCAAGTTTGTGGTTTTATCTTGATTTTCAATGCTTGACTTTGCAAACATGATTATTTAAAGAAATTGCATTTGAGAACTCACTTTATTATTGTATTTTATCTTCCAATGTTAGTAAGAAAGAATAGGGTTGGAGTGTTTTCTCATGGTGGCAAACTTCACAACTAGCTAGCTACTGTATTAACTTGGTTTCTTCTATGAGCACAAAACCAGGGTTAAACCCGTACTTGGCCTTCTATCTCTGGTAGTGACCAGTGGTGGAATGAAAGAGTAACAAGAAACAGCACTAGTGTAGAGAAAACTTCCAGGTGTTAAATCCTCCAAGATGAGTATTTTTCATATATGTAACAAATTCTGTCCTGGCCCAACAATCTGTAGTTACCAGCACACTTTTGTTTGAAAGTGAGGGTCGCATTCATCAGTAAACTACCATTACTTGGCCACACTTTGGCAGTATGGTAAATTCTAATCCCCATTTTCATCATAATGGGATTTCCTTTGAGGTATTATCATGCTATAAAAGGCCTCACTCACATCCTGAGTGTTTGTTGGTGAAAAAGGTAGCACATTTAGGCTGGTACCACCATGCCCTTCCTCCTGAGGCCTCATGATCATTGTGAGGAATCTTATTTATTTTGTCTGCAGACAAGGTCCAACTCTTCAAGTTTAGATTTTACATACATAAAAATCAACTTGTTTTTTTTCCCAGTTCTATGCCAGTACACGCTGTAGTAACTGTTTTCAGATTTTGTACTTGCAATCCTGGTTTTGTCATGTAGGCTCTGTAGGATTCATTAATAATTAATTCCATCATGCTCTGAGACTGTAAGAAACTCTGTGATACACATTGTTCTCAATATCCTTCTGCACCTCTGAAAGCAAAGAGTACCATTTTATGGCTTTCCTTTTGTCATGTCTGTCATAGAACACAGAACAGTTTTAATATCCATCCACTCTCTCAGTATTCCATTGCAGTTATGCCTGTATTGCACACGGATTTTTCAAACAAAAGGACCTCTTTTCTTCTTCTCCCTCGTGTGCATATGTTCACATTCTGCGCAGTCACATGCTGCTAACCATGTGTATAGAGACACATGTTATGTCATATTTCTTCTTTTTTCAAATTCCTGTGATGAAAAGACTGAATAAGACTACTTTTTTGTTACACCTTGATCTTTATTCTGATGTATTTAAGCGAAATATTCAGATGTTTGAATACCCTCATCAGAAATGGGTCTGTTTAATGTCACTTTGGTTCCTTGCTAATGCAAAGTGCAATATACACAAAGGCAAGGGAGCAACAACTGTGGTGTGGCTAAAGCTTGCAAACATGACAGATTGACAGCATTTCACAGTTTATGTTAAAGCCAGCTTCTTGAGAAAGGGAATTATAAAATGAAATATTTAGTTCTGGTATTTCGATTATTCATTTTATTTTAGTTGGCACTTTCCAAAATAATTGGATATGTTTCCACATGTTTGTTGAAGAAAAGCACTGGGCTACTTGGCTTTTTGCTTATTTTCTTTAGAGGTACAGTTTATAATTTATCATACTTTTGATTAACATATTTCCATTACGTGAATACTTTTAAAGACTAAAGTACTTTCCAAGTACAACAGCAAGTAGTAAAGTCCTTCTAGTATTACAGGGAAGAATATACCTCAAAAAAATTTTCATTAAATATTCCTATATTGCATATCTTTTTCAGTCTTACTTTAAGGAAAGCTTTTGTCTCTCCAGTTTGAACTGAAAGGTGTAGTTTGAAGATACAGCTGTGCTGATCTAATGACCAGTGAAAATGGCAAAATTCTTCTGCCATTCCTTCTTCATCTGCTTCAGTCACGAGCTCTTGCTGCCCTTGCATCAGCACCGCCTCTTGTGTGAAATAGTTCATGAAGATAAAGAAGCAAAAATCTAATTCTGCCAAAAAATTTATTATTTTTCTGGTGATTTAGCTCCACCAAACAGATTTGTCATGTGTCAGTGTCATCACAGAGAAGGTGGCTGGAGAATTTTTCCAGGACAAGGGAAAGAGATGGAAGAGGGGAGCAAGCCTGCCCATTCTGATGTCACTTAGACATTAGACCATATTATTTCATCATCATCAAATTGGATGCTGAGCTAGACTGTGTAAAGTTCGTAGAAGTAAGCACAGGATAAACAAAGCTGGTTTGAGATAATGCATGTCACCAATGTATGTTTAAAGGTTAAGATATTTAAAGGAGGAATAGTAGTCTGTCATATCAGGTATCAAGCCAGCCAAATGGAAATAAATGTTACTGAATAAAATTTGCATTTCTTTCTGATTTTTGTAACTGATACTGTTATTCATGTAGTTTAATATTAAAATTATATTTCACCACTACTATTGGCTTTTCTTTTGCCTCACAGAATTACTGTGCTCTTACTTTATTACCTTATTGTCACCTTAAAGTTGGTCAGTGGGGGGGATATTTTCCATTGATATTTCAGGCAAGTTCAGGGCCAATTGTGTTAGATACTGTACAGAAATATCATTAACAAAATCCTGCCCCAAAAATCCCAAGTCAATCTATCTAACAAAAGATCTAGAAGAAAGACTAATTCAAGGAATTTGGGAGGGAAATGAAACAGTAACTAATTTGCATAACTAGTCAAATGAATGAGTTTGTAGGACTAAAAGATTTTGTAGCTGTTTTCAGTGAACAGAATGTTTAAAGTTGGTCATGCTGATCTAAATGACATGATGGTATGTCTGCATTTTGTAGACTGAAGATAATAATATATAATTCAAGTGCAAACATTCATTTAAGACATGCACACACAGGGCTTCAGTCCTGCCAAGAAACGGATATACTTCTATTTGCACTGCAGTAATGGACACACTGACATGCTTTACATTAAACAACTGTGTAAGTATGTGCAGAAATCTCTTAAACTGGAAAGGGCAGCTTCAGGTTTGCTTTTCAATTTACTGCTACTCTTCATCTTACTGGTAACTGTGATTGCTAAGCTGTTACAGGTATCAACCCATAAAATCTTGTTTCTGAAAAATTGTGCAGCTAACTGTGGGGATTGTACATTGTTTCTTTTCATTAAAATAAAACATACATTCAAATGTTGATCTTCATTCAATATTAAAATGAGCACTCACTTTAAGGACCTACTTTGTAAGAATTTGTCAGCAGAGTTTTTGCAGTAACACCATGGAAGTTTCCCTCTCACAGGCAACTTATTCATCAGATGGCATTAAAAAAATAATTTAAGAGTTTCTCAAGTGACCAGTCTGTATCAATCAATTGTAGGTAAAATTAGACTCTATATATGTCCTAAAGCCAGTGATCTGTCATAGGTTTATGTAAATTCTGACCTGGAGTGAGGCTATATTATCTGAAGGTCTGTTGCATACTTGTTTTCTCCTAAATAAAAAAAAAACAAACCAAAACAAACCACCAAAAAACCCCCAACCCCTTCCTATTAAAAGAAATAAAATAGTTATAAAGCTCCTGATTTCTTGGTGATGTTTTGGTAGAAACAACTGAAATACAGCTGTTGTGTTTCAATTTCAGTATGGATATTGGAGATGGGCAGTAGGGAGAAGACAAGATGAGAAGAGATGGATTTATTGAAAATCTGTATGACTTGATTTCAGGTGTTTCTGATTTGATTGTATAGATAATTGTACAGATAATCAGATTAATCTAAATCTACAGACAGTGTAATTTCTCTATTTATAGCCTCCTTCCTTTTCAGTTTCTAATCTTGCTACTCCAGGAAAGAGAAATATGCGAGGTATAAAGAGATTCCAAACAAAACTGTCTGAATCCCATCATGTTCTCAAAAGCTGTAGAGAAAACAATGATACAAGATTAATTCTTTTTTTTAAATCAATATTTAATCATCAATCTTAACAATTAACAAAAAGCTTGTGCTTTCATTTTAGTTACAATCTTTTGTACTTCTAAACAGGAAATGGCAAACAACAGAAGTCTAATAAGTGCTCAGGAAAAATGCCATATGGCATGTGCATCATCACAAAAAAGTGATGAGCTCTAAACTTTGCAAGTGTCTTTGTGCCACATGGATGCACAACCTACATTAGCAAAAAAGTATGAGTAAAGTCACAGGAACTTTTCACTCATGTCATTTGTCAAAGATGTTCGGTTTGCTGTTGTGTGATAAACTGTAAAAATATAATCAAGTAAATATTTTGTTAGCATCAGTCTTAGAACAGAGATGTAGAATGTTTGAGACAATTTTATACTTTCTCCCTCAGTTTTATTCAAGTAAGGGGAAAAATAACTCAAAACCCTACAGGTATGCTGATTTTCAACTTTCATCTTTATTTAAAATTTTAGCTCTGAAAAGCTCAAATCCTTCATTTCAGGTCCACCTGCAGCTGACTTAGTCCTGGAATCTTAAACAATTTTGTCTTCTCACGTTTCTTCACCTCTAGATACCAGTTCTTCCTGTTTGGTCAAGCAGCAAACTGGAACACCGAGTCACGGTGTTAGTAACTGGTTTCAGTCGGAGAGCTGAAGATATTTTTGTAGCAAACCAAGTAGATGAATGATGAGAAACGACAAAGTACAGCACGTATTTATTGAAGGAGAGTGATCCCGGTGTGTCATGAGAGCCCTCACCGGGGTGGGCCGGGACTGTGCCAGGGCAGATCCCGGGCTGCAGGAGCAGGGATGGGGCTGTGCCAGGGCAGATCCCGGGCTGCAGGGGCAGCGATGGGGCTGTGCCAGGGCAGATCCCGGGGTGCCAGGGGCAGCGATGGGGCTGTGCCAGAGCAGATCCCGGGGTGCAGGGGCAGCGATGGGGCTGTGCCAGGGCAGATCCCGGGGTGCCAGGGGCAGCGATGGGGCTGTGCCAGGGCAGATCCCGGGGTGCAGGGGCAGCGACGGGGCTGTGCCAGGGGGATCCTGCAGGGCTGCAGGGGCAGCGATGGGGCTGTGCCAGAGCAGATCCCGGGGTGCAGGAGCAGGGATGGGGCTGTGGCAGGGCAGATCCCGGGCTGCAGGAGCAGGGATGGGGCTGTGCCAGGGCAGATCCCGGGCTGCCAGGGGCAGCGATGGGGCTGTGGCAGGGCAGATCCCGGGCTGCAGGGGCAGCGATGGGGCTGTGCCAGGGGGATCCTGCAGGGCTGCAGGGGCAGCGATGGGGCTGTGCCAGGGCAGATCCCGGGCTGCAGGGGCAGGGATGGGGCTGTGCCAGGGCAGATCCCGGGCTGCCAGGGGCAGCGATGGGGCTGTGCCAGGGCAGATCCCGGGCTGCAGGAGCAGGGTAGGGGCTGTGCCAGGGCAGATCCCGGGCTGCGCCAGGGCAGATCCCGGGCTGCAGGAGCAGGGATGGGGCTGTGCCAGGGCAGATCCCGGGGTGCAGGAGCAGGGATGGGGCTGTGGCAGGGCAGATCCCGGGCTGCAGGGGCAGCGATGGGGCTGTGGCAGGGCAGATCCCGGGCTGCAGGGGCAGCGATGGGGCTGTGCCAGGGCAGATCCCGGGCTGCAGGGGCAGGGTAGGGGCTGTGCCAGGGCAGATCCCGGGCTGCGCCAGGGCAGATCCCGGGCTGCAGGAGCAGGGATGGGGCTGTGCCAGGGCAGATCCCGGGCTGCAGGGGCAGCAATGGGGCTGTGGCAGGGCAGATCCCGGGCTGCAGGGGCAGCAATGGGGCTGTGCCAGGGCAGATCCCGGGCTGCAGGGGCAGGGTAGGGGCTGTGCCAGGGCAGATCCCGGGCTGCGCCAGGGCAGATCCCGGGCTGCAGGAGCAGGGATGGGGCTGTGGCAGGGCAGATCCCGGGCTGCAGGGGCAGCGATGGGGCTGTGCCAGGGCAGATCCCGGGCTGCAGGGGCAGCGATGGGGCTGTGCCAGGGCAGATCCCGGGCTGCAGGGGCAGCGATGGGGCTGTGGCAGGGCAGATCCCGGGCTGCAGGGGCAGCGATGGGGCTGTGGCAGGGCAGATCCCGGGCTGCAGGGGCAGCGATGGGGCTGTGCCAGGCCCCTCGGCCGGCGGTCCCCGGGCAGGGCAGGAGGCCGGAGCCCGGGCCGCTCCCGCAGCAGCGTCGGGCCGGGCCCGGCTGCCGGAGCTGTCTGGCGGCTCCCCGGGCACCGCAGGGAAGCAGAGCTGGCCCCGAGCCCAGCAGCCGAGCCCCGGGAGCGGCGTGAGCCTGGGCCCTTCCAGCCCACTTCCCAAGGGGCTGCTGCCCTTGTTTCCCTGCCTCACAGAGGAGCCTGGGAGCAGATGGCAGCCTTGCACTTTGAGTGTGCGAGTGTAAGTGGAAGTTCAAGCTTCTACAGCTTTTTTTTGGGCTTTGTTACCTACCCAACCAGTAAAACTGTGCTGTGATACCTCAGTTGTCCGTTTCTGTGAGAGCATTATTTTGGTCAAGGACCAAAAGTGTATGTTCTCATTTCTTTGCCCTAATCTCTTTTCCATAGTGTGACAACTTCGTTCTTCAGGCAAAGAGTAGTTTTTGCCTGTTCCAGGCACTGAAAGAAGATCCATTCCTCTGGCACCTGGAGAGAGACAGAAGATTCATCGGGTGCTGTGTACTTTCTCTGTAGTAATTAAGAAGTGATAGCAAAGTATCTCAGATTTTTGTGATAGCCAAGAAGAAGTGTTCAAACATTTTCTTCTGTGCTAAGCACCACTTGCCTCCCTGAGCAGTCTCGTTTATTTTCTTTTCTTAAGCGTCCTGTAGAAAAACTTTCATAGCCAGAGATCTGTGGGATGCCAGGGTTTCAGTGGAGAAGTGACAGAGAAAGGAGGAACAGTTTCTTTCTATTCATCAACTCAGAGACACAGGAGAAAATTTTCATTCAAGCTGTTGGCAAAATTCCCAATAATTTTAGTGGGACATGAGTTTCACAGACAGCCTGTACTTATTAGGTTATTACTCAGCATGTACTCATTTAGAATGGATTGTAGTTTCATGATAGCCTGCAATTGGAAAGAGAATTAGGAGAAAAGTAGAAGATCTGGTGAGGTTTTAAATTTTTTTTTTTAATACAGGAAAAATAATCATCTCTTCTTTCCTACTGCTGTATTGTTGAGATCAGTTTAGTTTGTTGAAGAAGATCCTTCTCAAAATGAGAAAGATTATGTGTGTAAAGCTGTCCTTTGTTGGGTGAGTTTTTATGAAGGCAGTTTCCCAAAGATGAAATTTGATGAACTATTAGGTTTTGGTTTTTATCATGTAAATAGTGTGTTTTGTAGGTTTCTTGTATAATAAAATGAAATCTAGAGTTTTCACAAGTCTTATGATGATGTTAATGCAGGCCTGTATCAGAAAATGCTTCGGGTATAATATATGAAACATCCTGTGCTCATCTATCAATATAAAGATATATTAATATATGGTTATCTGGAGCGCACATGCACGTAGTGCAACAGTACTGTAAATGCAAATGCATTTGATAGCTGGAGAAAAGTAAAAATGTAAACAAATTATGGATAAATATAAGATTTGCTAAATCCCTCCATCATGGTTAAAATCTGATATTGCCATTATTTTAATTTTTAATACTTTTGATAGATAAACAAAATATCTTTGCAGTTCAGACAGTTCTAACTAGAAAAAAAATAAGGTAATTTTAAGTAGGAGAACATTGAAATAAATCACTGTATCCTTTGAACAACTGAAATGAAATAAAATAAAGCAAAGAATACATGCTTATCAAATATGCAGTATAAATAAATAATTTAGGTGAAAATGGATGACTAGAAGCAACAGAGACGACCAAACAATGAAGGGCTAAAGGGTGGGTGTTACATCTGATGTACTTCATTGTATATTGCAAGTAATTGCTATCCATAAAAAATTCCATGGCTTCAGTATGAGAAAAAGAGACAATTTGACAGGCAACATTGGTAGTAAGCGACAGCAAGCACAAATCCGTGGCAACTGTCATTATCCTGCTGTTGAATTCACATCCCAAACTATGTGATAACTTTGACCTGCATCGCTGCTACTGAACCAACGTCTATTAAAGTAACTGTATTTTTAACTTAGCAAAGAAAAATATTAGTCAGGTGCAGATTAATGTCTTAGAAAACTGTATGGACTATTTATTTATTTATTTATTTTTGGTATACTGTTGCTCTCTATTTAAAAAGAAATATGGAGATGTGCTTTAGTTAGACAACAATGAGTAATGAGAAAATTGCACGAGAGCAGCAGAATAGAAATTTTGAGTTTCAGAATGTAAAACTAACTGAAAGTAGAAGTTCCTTCTGTAATAATTACAAAAATTCCTCAGTGTTTCGGCCATGAATAAACCGAAGTTTAATTGCTTTTATATGGGAAAAAAAATTGTGTGAGCTCTTTAGGTTTTTACTTGTTTCTATTTCTTTTCCTGTTTAAAGTTCTGGCTTCAAAATATTTTCTCTGTATCTCTCTCTGGATATATTTACTTGTGCTGCAAAAATAGGATCTCAACATCTTGGTGTCAGAAGCTAGCAAAATTTTCCTTTAATATGCAGCATCAATCTTTTTTTTTCCTGACTAGTGAATAACATTTCAAATTGACCTTTTTATGCAGTTTCCACATATTAAGACATTCACTTTATGGTGTTTAATCTCTAGAAGGATGGGGCACCAGAGTTACATCTAAATGTGAGTTTTCTCAGAGTGTAAACCAGCTAAGATTATTTTTGGTAATTGCATGCTTGGGTCTTCTGTTTGAAGCCACCTCGGTTAAGGAATTGGAGTGTGTGCACAAGTATCCTAAGGTTTACAGTCACTGTGTGTAGAAAGAGTTGCTATGATGGGGGCAAACTGTAAGAAAAAGCTGGGCAAGGACTGGGGAACAGTAAAAGTTCTGTAGATATTTTCCTTGTATAGTAAAATTCAGTGAAAAGAGATTTCATAAGTTCATATTGTTGGAAAGTAGTAGCCCTTTGCTGCACCTGGCCTTTTACACAGTGGTTTAATTGCCATGTAAACAAGATCATTCCTACTTAATGCCAGCAGTACTGTTAATATTCCATCAAAATCGTTCACGAGTGGTAAGTAAGGATTTTATCTGCTAAAAAGCATGTTATCTACAGTGTAAATAATGGCAATTTTTATTGTATAAAGAAATTTGTTTCTGGTTTTGTAGTTATTTTCTGCTTTTGAAGTGGGAAACAAAGTGGTGTTTTAAAGACAAGGGTATTTGCAAAAAATTGTCCTCTTGCTGTCACTAGTCAGGATGCAAATACAAAGAGCATACTCAGATCTCAGTTTTAAATAAATCAGAGTTTTATTTGTTTGGAAACCAATGTTTAATATTCCTGAGAAGTATATTAGTTTAAGGATTTCCTAGGTAGAAATACTGCAATCCATGAGGACAATTTTGAAGTTCCAACTTGCTGTGGCATCATTTTTGTAATTCATAATGGGAATATTCTGATACTTAAGAGTTACTTGAATATGAAAGGACAGTGAGGGCTTGATCTCATCCAATTTCTTTCTTGCTTCATCCTGATCTTTTATACTGCTCTTGGCACAGTTACACTAGTGCTGATTTGAATCTTCCAAAGACTGGATAAAATTGGATTGCTTGATCTTCATATGGGTGAATATTACATCTAGGCTTTTGGCCTATGGTATAAAGTAATTTTGTGTCATTAATAGCAGCCCCGAATTGAAAGTTGGAGGCTTTTGTTCTCATTATTTTTAATGTTTTTATGCAAATAAAGCCATTCTTTTCTAGCTTATGACATAATTCAGTGTTCATTTAGTATGAGGAAGACTAGCACAGGCTGTGCTAGCGCAGCATAGCATAGCCTAAGTACCTGCTGTACTTCACCATAATCCTGTGCTACAGCACTTTGTGCATTGCCCTTCTGATCCCAGCTTGTGCAAAGATTAATTGAGCTGAATTCTGGAATAATGTTTGCAGAAATAAGAATCAGGATGAAAGTATTAACACAGTTTCATAAGGTGTTTTGCAGCTTTAATTAAGATGTTGTAGGCTTTTCTGAACTCTGTACAGTCAATTAATACTAATTTACAGTAGTTGAAAGACCAGAGCAAAAAGATAAAATTTTAACTGTATTTATCATATTTTTGTTTCCTGAAACATTTCCCTCCCTTTTTGAAAAACCTGTTAAAATACTAAAGGGAAGCAAAGCTCTAAACAACTTCTATTTGCCCACAACATTCGCCTGCAATCAGCAATGGTATCAAGAAGGTCAAGACTTCAACATTGTTCTCCACATCAAACAAAATCAGTTCAGAGCTGTGATGGATGTATAGACAGCTACAAATCAAGCACTACAGACAATTTCTCTCTTGTATCACCATCCAAGAGAAACAGAGCCGAAAGTGTTCCCACAGGTCAACTAAGGTAATCAAAGCTCTTCTCTGTTGCTTTTAGTCAAGGGTGCTGCTGTTCAGTCACCTTGTAATGATGATTCAGTTGATATTCTAAAACAGACCTCGCTAATTTTTATTAAGATTTCTTGACCTAGAAATGTGTCAGAGTATATAGATTTTAAAACATTATTGATTCCAATCAAATATTTCTGGAAGACAAAATTACAGTGAATCAGGCACCCCAGTTTGCTTTACAAGTTTTTAAGACTTAACAATAGATGGGTAACAGCCAACAAGTTGACCCCTCTGTAAAGAAGAATGTGATTCTCCATAATTAATCCAAAATGAATTGATTCTGTCTGTCGGGGAAATCCAAGTGAGCAATTTGATTTTGCAATGTACCATAAAGGTGATTAAAGAAAAGACAAAAGTGTACTATAACATGCTTAACTTAGATCAAAAGCTTTTTGTTGTTAGTGTCTTCTGTTTTGAGGAAGGAAATTGTTGTAAACTGAGACAAGGCTTGATGATTAGAGTTATCATGGTATCCCTTGATTTGTGACTTCAAATAGAATGCTAATGGGTCTAATTTTTTATTTTGTAGCTTTTTTCTGAAAGTGCTTTTTTTCCAAAACCTAAAAGTCTTTGTAATTGCTGATTTTGTATAATAAGCCATGTATATTAATGTAACTGTCCCCTGCTGTATGAAAGTAATTTATAGTTACTTTTCAAGGGACCACATTCTGACTTTCTTATTATATGGTTTAGTACTCAGCACTGAAGTAGCTACATTGATTTAATAGCATGATTTACTGTGGAAATTCTAAAAAGGAGGCAAAAAACCTCGGATTCATTTTGCCGTTCAATAAATGTGGAAACTTGAAAATATATGAGATTACCTATATGTTACTATGGTTTAAGTGAAGTTTCAGTTCAGTACTAATTTAAATGAATGGAAAATTTCCAAAGTTTTTTAAGGGAGAGGAATTCACATCTTAGGCCTCAAACCAGTTTTGAGCTGTGCATGGGAACCTCTTGTTGAAGACTAGGAGAGAGACGATGTGTCACAAATTTTCTTGCTGAAGTATGACATTTTGTTGTAAATCTGCTTTCCTATCCATTTTTCTTTCTTTTTAAAAATACTCTTTCTGTGTTATTCTTTGGAAGTCGTAATATAAGCATTTTAAAGTAGTATCATGATGTTTTTAAATTGATTATTACTTTATTTAATTTTATTCTGGCAGCTGTGTTGAATACGTTTTGCTATCTGGGAAACAGAAACAATTAACAATAAGCCCCACTCTGCAGTCACTGTACAGGCATAATTGCTGTCAGTTTGATTGAAATTTTGCCCGAGAAAAGACTGTCACCAGTCTTTACTTTGTAAACTAGAAGCAATAACCTACATATTATGCACTGAAAGAACTCTTTAATTACGAGTTTTCTCAGAATCTATTTTTTTTCCTATATTTATTTGAGCTGATAAGTTTTGAAAAATAAATTAGGTGATTTATTTTCTTGTGATGTTCTTAAGACATTTCATGAAAGGACTTCATAGCAACTACTTTCCCCTATTTTAGAAGTTCTGAAAAAACTCAGTTTGGGACAGGTTAAGTGTATGTTGTTTAGAAGAGTTCAATTTCTCTGTATTTTCCATATGATTTAGGTGCTGTGAAATACTTCTTATGCTCTGAAGGATTTTAATGATCATATGCTCACATTGTCTTTTTACACAACTTTTATAAAAGTTCTAAAAAATTTTTGAAAATAATATTGGATTGCTTCTTTAATATCCTAAACTGGATTTTCTTTTTCAACAGAATTAACTGTGCTCTCTGTTTTGAAACTCTGGCATATCCACAGGGCATTTGAATATCTAAAGTTATTAAACAGCAGCCAAATGTAGGCAGTCATAGCTTAGAAAAATGGCACAAGAAAGTTTTTTTGCTAAAGATTCTGTGTCCTTAATTAAGCCAAGTAACCTGTAATAAAAATTTTCTTGCATGCATGAAGTTTCTCTGTAGCTTTTGCTTCAAAGCCTAATGTCAATCCTTTTTGGCTTTAAATTAAGTTTACATGAAACTTTTCACCCTTTGTACATGTTTCTAAAATGCACGACTTGTTAAAAATACTTATAAATGCTAAGTGAAATAAGTTACAGAATTAAGTACAGTATTGTTTGACACTAAAAGGCAAGCTCACAGTACTTTTAAACCAAGCTTTTTAAGGTCATGTGTGTTTCTCATCCTATGATTTCTAATAATAATCAATAAAATACGAAATTACCTGTAGCGCAGTTCGTACGATTGGTAAATTAATTGAGAATGGATCTTTTCATTTCCAGTTTTATTTGTTCTGATCCAATGTTAATGATAAAATAACTCTGTTTGCAATCAGTATTCCTTACCCCTTGCATTCATTTAGCTGCTGGAGGAGTGCTCTCAGAAGCTGACTCTGAACATGGCTGCACAATGAGAGTTCTTGGCAGGCGGCACCGAGGCACCAGAACCAAGGACAGACCCCATGATGCCGACACTCACACTGCAACTGGAGAAACCTTTCTCTGTCCATTCAAAAAACAGAAGGTAAAAACCCTAAACCAGAATTGAGAACCCCCAGCAAATGGCTTAAGGGGTGCAATTAAAAATTATTTTCATCCTGTCTTTTTGCATGGTTTAACAAAACTAATGTTTACTCATTTACAGCTCAGTAAGAGGATAATGTGCTTAACGAAAGAAAAATCTACTGACAGCCACATTTATTGCCCTTCATTAGCATTGGTACTTAATTTAATATAGATCTGAATAGACATTAGGGAGCCTGCAGGAGGTTAAATGGTGAAAATGTAAAGAGATTATTGAATTTACTGTTTAGTTTCAGTGACATCAAACAGACACAATTAATTAGGTTTATTCCACTAGCAAAAATAATCCAGAATGTAAGATTGGATTGATTAATGCCATCGTTTAAAATTTTTTTGGAAGTTTAGTACAGCAATATGGAATATCTTCTTCTTACGCTTTCTAAGTTTTAGATTGTTTGTGAGACCATTATTAAAATTTCTTTTTGCTCCTTCTCATTCTTTTACCAAAATGATAATTGTGTTTTAGTTTTTAAGAGGGGTGAAAAATATTTCTGAATCCTCTACAGTTTAGATATTAATGTAAATGTTCACACTGTCATTTTAAGATCATGAAGTAACTTGTGGGATTGCTGCTGCAAATTCGTGGCAGCATTTAATAGCTGTAGCTTAAGTAGGGTTCAGTATCAAACTGAGGATGCCACTTGGGTGTTTTATCAAACTGTTAATTCAACCAGCATTTGTGATAAAGAACTTTTAATTAATACAATCTTATGTATTCTAAAAAGCAAAATTATTATTAAGATGGTGTATATGTAGATAGGAATCTACAGTTCCAGTGTACAATTCCAATGAGAAATGAAAATAAGATCAATTTTTTAACATAACATGAAACATTTGATTTTTTTATAATCTTGTTGTAGCAAATCATGTGGTAGGTTTTTTAGAAAGTTAGGGATTGCAAAGAAAAACAAGCACAAATCATCCACACTGTTTGTGTATTTCGTATATATATTGTATGTATTTTACATATAGATTTCTTTGCACTTTGGAGCAATTTTTTTTTCTTATGTACATTCTTTAGAAACAAGTGTTTGGTTTTATTTTTCTACATAGCTTTTAAATAGCATTTCTTATCTTGGGAAGTATTAGGGGACATATTTTAGTGTTAAATCATTCATTCAAAATTTCAAAATATTCAAGTGATCATTCATTAATTCTTTTAGAGATTGATAATACTACAAATACCTTTCAAGACAATGTCTATATCATACTCATTACTCGCAGTTTGACTGAAAAATCACTATTACATAGCTCTCTCTCTAAACAGAAACATCTAATATTAATTATGATGTGAGTCCAGTAATTAAAGGCTTGTTTACATAATCATGGATGGACTTAAGAAGGAAACTTATGTTAGTAAGCCTATGGCTTACATAAACAATTTAATACATTATAATCTCCTTTTAATAACAAAAATTATTCTGAGTACGATTCAGGTGATGCAATCACCAGAATGGCTGTAATTAATGGTCTGTATATTCAGAGAAAGGCACACATCATTGCTTTTATTCTTGCAAAAGTGTCTGATAAATCTGCTATTTGTGCTGTATGAATCATTTACACAATCCTGTTGTTGCAGGATTTTTGTAGGAGTACTGCTCCTTGTCACAAAGTCTTCACTGGTACATGTATTCTAGTTGCTCCATGCATATGACTTGAGTGTTTTGATAGATTTTCAAAGTCATTAAGCAGTCTTTTTTCTTTCTCTCATTTTCCTCTTGCAAGCCAAGTTCAAAACAAAAACTTCGGTGCTTTGTCTGCATATCTTTGGCTGTGTTTCATTGTGACATGCACTGCTGTTCTTTTAGCACCAAAATGTTGGCACACATTGCTGAAAATTTCACACCATCTCTTGCTGGATCAGCAAGCTTAACCTACCAAAATCTGGTGTTGTTGAATGGTTTTTGACTGATAATCAATCTTTTTGCTGCTCGACAGTTGTTGCTGGGACACAGACTAGAGCAGGTGGCAGATGTGCCTTGTCTTTTGAGAAAAGAAAGAGTAGGTGAGCTTGGGCACAGAGTAACATATTGTGTGTCCATTAAAAGGGTAAGTATAACAGCAAAAAGTCACTGCTATAAGTAGAAAAGCCACCAATACCAGAAAATAGGCCTTTTAACACCCCTGTTTACAAGTTTAATAGAACTGGAAAATGACAGTTCATAGTGTAGAATTCCGTGTGCTCAAAAATCAGAACTGATGTTAAGAGCACTCACAAATTCTCTGTAAAACATTCCATAGTATCTTTTTTTTAACTGTAAAAAAATATTGATACATATAATGAATGGTAATGTACAGATTGTAAAAAAGCTATGGTATATTGAAGATAGGTTTTAGAGGTGTATGAGGACAGGCAGTATCTATTTTATATTTTCTTTCTCCAGCCCTAGACTGGGCAGAGAGCAGAGAGTAGTGTGTCTGGTCAGTATAAACACACTGATGGCTGCATTTCTGTCCTTAACACACAGGTAACAAGGTCAAATGTCAGCAGCAAATCTTTTTTACGTGGGAATGGAGGAGCAGTGATATTATGTAGAGCCCTGCAAATATGTACAAGTGATGCCATGGAAATCAGACTGACTTTTTACAAGCATAGTTAAACATAAATATTTTTAAAGGTCAACAGCTTTGCAGTAATTTGTATTTCAAGTACTGTATAAATCACAGAGTTTGTCAGAACTATATCATCTTGCATGTGCTTTCATTGCTTCAAGTGACATCAATACCTGGATGAAGTATAATTCCCAGTGATGTTGATGTCTTGGTTTATTGGGATTTATTCATCTTCTCATCTTTTTACATACTAAAATTTAACTTGAGGTTCTGATTAAGTGAAGAAGGGTTCAAACATAAGGTGACAAATTGCATGATCTGGGATAAAAATTGAAAGTCATTGCTGCTTCTAATTTAATTCAGTATTTATAGTAAATACATGTGACATATCAGTGACAGGGTGCCATTCCAACAGGAGTTTAGCAAACAAAAATGTATCAAGTTCCAAGCATTTGAAACCTAATTTTGGGAGGACAATTTTGGAACCATTGTAGTGCAGAACTGTGCCAAAGAGCTGATTCACTGTAGAGTGTAGTTCCTGCATGTCATTTGGTGATGGTCAATGGTTGTATTTAATTAACTATTCCTTGGAAATTTATGGGAGCACACATAATTCAGTGTTTGCAGACACATATACTTAAGAGTTACTGAATTTCAAAATATAGTGGGTATTTTATTTATTCTTTTAATACCTTGTGTTTCTCCTGCTAGCATTTATTGTACCTCCACACCTCATTACAATTGAATTTCAGGTGTTTCCAGTGTACTGCTTCATGCTTTCTTCATTATTTACTGATTCCTTCAACTGGTACTGTCTTATTTCTATTGAATTTAATTGCAGTGACTTTACCAAACTTGCTGAGTAAAATAATCAATTAGCTATTCTTCAAAAAAAAAAAAAATTGTGCATGTCATTCATTGCTATTCATGGCTTCTTGAATACTTCATGTGCCATTCAGCAATTTTTCAGTTTCTGTTTGCCATTCACCTTGATCTTGCTTCTTGTAGAGTGTGACTCCACTTAAAATAGGACATCTTTTCTGCAAGGTGTGTCAGTGAAATGTTGGATTCTAACCATTGATCAGTTTGGAAATGTTTAAATTCCAAGCAGCATTCTAAGTATTATAGGGCTTTTTCTCACCAGCACATAAAAATTATAGTTGTCACATTTTATTTTTCAGAAAAAAATGAATCTTCTCTTTGAACTTGAAATTAATACATTTTGCTACAAATTTTTCTGCCATGACTGTATTATATGTTATTATTTCAGTGCATTTATACTGGGATTTTGCATGACAAATACTCATAAAATATGCAGCAATATGTAAATCATCATATATTAAGAGCTTATCCTTGTTACAGCTTGGAGATCTCAAGACCTAAAACAGAAATGTGTTGTAAGCTGTAGAAGTTTTCTCTTGAATCATCATATATCAAAATAGAATTGATCATCTCCAAAACAGCTCAATCATATCCTGTGAGATGGAATAACAAAACCCTGCTCTTTGAGAAGGATGCCAGCAACATCTAGAGTACATTTTAAGGGTTTCTCTCAGAAAGCTAATTTTACTCTTTTATTGTGGAAAATTTAGATTCAAATTATTATTGCAGATTCTTGTAGCCTTTTTCTGTTGTGAAGACCTTTCTGAAATCTGAAAGATGCCAATTTATGAGCTGTTTTGAAATCCTTCACAATAATGAAGTCTCCCTTCTAGCTACTCAATGGCAATGAAATCTTTAGTCTTTTTTTTTTTATACAGGAATCTAGTGGTAATAGATATGCCACTCTAATATGCCATCTTTTCCTCTTTTTCCCTCTTTAGATTTTTCTCTTAGCAAACTCTACTACTTCCTTTGGCATAAGAATCAAAGGTACATGTATCAGTGAATCACAGAGTCACAGAATCACAGAATATGCTCAGCTGGAAGGGACCCATCAGGATCACGGAGTCCAACTCCTGGCCCTGCACAGGACCATACCCAAGAGTCACACCATGTGCCTGGGAGCATTGTCCAAATGCTTCTTGAACTCTGGCAGGCTCAGCAGTGTTCCCTCAAGAGCTTCCACAGCAGATTTTGATAAATAAGCTCTTCCAGATAACATATATGGGGCCTTGTTGATGGCACAATGACCACAGCAAATGCGTGTTGTCAGATTTTAACTTTCTTTCCTGGTCTTTGGCTTCACTGTGCTGTCCATTAACATTGGTAGTTTATTAATGAAATATGAGAGACCTCTGTGACATGCTTTAGCTCAATCATGTTACTGGGGTAAGGACATTTTCCACCGTGATGGTTTGATTTCTGGGGGCAAGCAGTAGGCCTTAAGAAGTAAACATGGAAACTTAGCTAGATGTAAACTATAGTCAAAAGTGATAATACATTCGCACACACAAGCACATAAGGCCAGGGTAAAAAACATCATCAGAAGGAGTATTTTTTCAATAATCCCCTTAGGAACTTTCTTACCGTTGAAAAGCTGTAATTCAAAAATTACATAAGCATAAGATGAATTATACAAATGGAATTTTTTAGATAACCAGCTAACACCCATTACAATGTGCTGCTAAAGAGAAATTACTAAACCCTTTATATGAAACTTCCACTTTTCCAACTTGTATAAAATGATAGTATCTACTACATTCCATATATATGTATATATATATGTATGTATGTATATGTACGTAAACAAAATGCCCTATTTCTTACCCTGTTACCCTCTTGAAAAGCTCTGGTTTATATTATACTTTGGTTTAGGGTAGCAAAGAGTAAGATGTATCAATTAGTTAGGGGTCAGTACTTTGTTTTGAGGGAATGCACACTTTGATGGTCTTCCCATAATCCACCTGAATTTAAAGGGAGAGAATTTAACTTCCTTCACGAATTTCTGCACTAGGCTCATGATGTAAGATGTCTGGATTTAACAGAGTGCCTTTCTGGATATATTCATTATATCCACATCTGTAGGAATATAATCATGATAAAGAAGTCTGTAAGAAAATTCTGTAATAATAATAATAAAAGAATAATGCTATTTTCTAGATGGGAAATATACTTTCCAAATATGGCTTAAAATTGTATGTTGAATGAAAGAACAGGGAAACAATAAGCTACAGCCAAACCAATTTAAATTAAATGTTAAAAGTACAGCTCTATTTAATTAGTACTCGCACTTGTGCTGATACCTCCCCAGCAGTATCCTAGAAGATAAGTCCAGGGTAATTATGAGTACAAAGAACCAGTAGTTATAGGAATGTTTTTCCCTACCTCTCACAGATCTTGGCCTTTGTCTAGTCCCTTTGTTTGCACTCAGCCAGAATGTTTAAAGGAAATTTTCTTCAAGAAATACCAAAGTAGCAAGACCTGTATCCCTACTAATCTGTAGATTGCAGTAAGAATCTCTTTAAAGTAAGTTTTGATTACATCTCTGATGCCTGATATAAAAACACCCTAAACCATAAACAATTACCAGCCACGCCAAATGGAGAAAGTCATTCAAATCATGAATGTGACAAAGAGTCTTCCAACCATTTTCATTCTAGATCCAGTGCCCATAAGTTCAAGGGAAAAAAGGAGAGGAATGGTGAAGATAAAGACAGCGAATGGATGACTAAGAGGCATTCTGCCTCTTCTCTCTGCCAAATGGATGAAAATTACTTGCATTGTAAACCATCAACCCATCAACTGAACTTGGGCTTGGCAGCCAAAAAGCCAGGGAGTTTTAACATTTCACCCAGTCTCTGTAAGTTTCTATCATTCTGCATTTTTGCTGCAGTCTCTTCAGGGCTTGTCTTGTTTATTCTGTTTGGCATTTACACCTGTTTAAGCCCCAAATAATTTTATGTTTACTTGAGTGTAAATAAGGTAAGATTCATACGAAATTGGATGAACAAATGTTAATTACTTCTTTTTAACTCTTCCAACACCAAATTTTTTCTTTCTTCAAACAATTTTCTTTACTTCTGGAGTGCTCAAGTTTAATCATAGCAAGTTTTGCACAGTTTTTAGTATCGATTCCCTGTTCAGTTAGACATATTAGCAGTTTTAATTGGTAATCATTTGCATATTTTCAATTATTTCCAAAGTAACTTCATTTTTTGAAAGGGATTATAGCATGATTTTTGTAAAGTAAATTCTACATTTCAGATTCCTATCACACAAAAAATAATGAAGAACATTGATCCTTCATCGATGAACCTAAACTTTATTTGTGTTTTGTGAACAGAATATAGAAGCACCTTCACAGTCTGGGGGCCTTCTTTAGTTTAGGTGGACTCTAATGCCATGACCTATTTTCCTTAAGAGTTCATAGAAAAGGTCAGGGCGAGGGGATGAAGCATGTTGATTGGCAGAGAAGATGGGATGTTTGTAATTTTAATCAAATTTAGTAATAAGACATACCTCAAATAATATGTCAGCCTAGTCTTAGTGAGTTTAAAATCTAATGACAACTGCTGTCATTATTAGTTAAATATAGCCATTGTGCCTGTGGCAATAAATGATGACACTTCAGAACATGCAGAAACAAAAAGCTCTCAAGTATGTAAAGAAAAGGGAGTGACTGTAAACTTAGTTAAACACAGGAATGTGACCTGGGCATAATATGTTTCCCAAATAGAGAGGCATCTGGAATTTGAACAGAGAATGTAATTGAATGGAGCATTATGTGTTCTTACTAGCAGAGTTTAAATTTTAGGAAACTTGGGTCTTTCTTCCTATTTCATAACTATATACCAGGGAGTTTCATATTTATTATAATAACACTTTTATTGCTACATAAGGTATGTTTCATATTCATGTATCTGTTTCTGTTCTGTACCCTTTAAAATGTATTGCTCAATTATTCAAAATCTTAAAAAGTGGGAACTGAGAAAATTATGTCCTCTTGTTCATAGATGAAAATACATTTTTCCAGACAGTAAGTTTTGGATCCATGACGTTTTGAAGTTTGCTCATGGTAGTGTTAGGTATTTATTTCTGTGAAGGTAAGGAAAGAGAAAGAAGTTAAAGCAAGATATGTCTGAGTACATAGGCATAATGTAATATATAGCATACGACATCAATGTGTTTGTAATACCATATGCTATTCCCTTTAAACCTAGAAGTTTATTGCTTTTTATTGTTGCAGAAAGTTTCCTACAAGTCTGTAAATCTTGTTTAAGCAATGACAGCATAAAGGAATTGTGAAAGAACGGGATAGAGGTGTCTGGAGAACAAGAAAACTGAATTTTGAAGTCAGTTCAATGTAACAGGAAATGCAAACCTCGGCTCAGATCATGAACCATGTAGCCCTCAGAGAGGGACTTAGGGAATGCCAAACGAGGATTTTAGGGCTCTGTGAGTTCTCACTGTTATTCTACAAGCGCCATTCTTCATTCCTAACAGTGAATCTCTAAGTCATCCTGTCACTAAGAACTCTTTTGCTGGAGGAAGGTATTTCTTGGCATATGAATTTGATCTGTAATTCTGCTATCTTGAGCTGATTAGAGCTTTACAGCTGCTTTAACCAGCAGTAACAGTGTTACTGTGTGTTTGGATAGTGGTTGCTTCCATTTAGGTGATATATTCTGTTTATCCACAGTTCTCAGTGTAAAGTCAGTTTGCTGAGTTCATCTTCACTTTCCATAACAAATTATTGACTAGTGTTGCTGATCTTGTTTGAATAATTTCAACATCTAACATTAAGTATAATACCAAGCATATAATTTAATTTTTGAAAATTGTGGTAAATTCTGGGTTAAAAATTTATGAAAAATATGTGTATAAAAATTAGACTAAAGTTTGTAAATTTGCAGCGTGAAACACTAAGTGTTAACGTTGTGGTTATCAAATTAAGGTACATTGGAGTTGCTAGTAGCTTGTACAACTGTCTGCTACACAGTGGCAGATTACTGAGAATCACAGAATAGTTTGCCTTAGAAAGGACCTTTGCAGGTCACCTCGTCAAATCTCCTCAAATGGGAATAACTTCAGAGGCAAGTCTGAAAATGAATAAAAACCACTTGTGTTGAAGTAATGGTGGCAGGCCCTTGTAGATGATCTAAGTAACCAATGCTAGAAGGACTTACATGCCAAATAGCTTTCCTCTTTTTTTTAACTGGAGTTGTTAATGATAGGATATTCTGTCTCCCTACAAACCTTGGCAATCTTCTACTTTTCATTGTCCATTTTTGCTATATTTCTGTTAGTTTTCCTTGTCACAAAAAGACATGAAGTCTTATTTGATGTCTCTGCTTAAACACCTTGTTTGGATATTGTGTACAACTGGGGTTGTAAAATCCTTACCCTAATTACAAATAAATTCTTTATTGTCAATGGTCTGTAAAGTCAGATTCCCATGGCTGTTGTTTCTTTCTTCCCCTGGTAATTTTTCATTGCTATACAGGCCAGTAGCAACAAGAGAGAGAGAGATCAGTGCAGCCTGCAAACTGGAGACTGTGAACACTGTCCTGGGAGTTATGAAATAGGGAACTGACTGTCAGAATGAGAAGGTTATAGAATCTGACCTCCCTCTATCCAGGAAATATAAACACTTGGCCACTCTATACATGAGACTTTACCATGATTCTTCAGGCCATTTTATTATTTAAATGCTGATGCCTGTTTTACTTTGTGACGGACTCAGTGCTGTCGCTGGTTGTCTCTGCATTTAGTGTATCTCAGTGAGGGAATTTTGCTTTGGAAGTTCCTGGTTTGTGAGCCCCAAAAGACTGGCAGCTGCTCAATTATCAAACCAGATAGGATCATAATGCACAGAAGTGTCAATGTACAGACAATTTCAGGTGGCAAGAGTAATTTATTTTTGAAAATAAGGGAAGACAAAGACACTCAACACCTGATTTTATGTCTGTGCCACTCTGAAGTGGCAGAAGTTTATTCATTACCATGTAGTGCCTTCCATGCACATATCAACCTCATTGGCATCGAGTTGTTCAAGGCTGGGAACAAAAGTCATGCTTCATATTTTTGGCCGTGCAAATTCCTGGAGGGCTTATACCTATTGTGCTTGAATCTTGTTTATCCTCTAGAATACAGACAAGCTTGACCTTCAGAACAGTTCTCCAGCCAGCCTGGAGGGGTACTGTGAGTGTAACCTTAAAGGATGGGCAGAATTTTTCTTTATCACATTCTTTGGTTTAGGCAGCTGTAATCTCCCTGAATTTGCCTTTAGGCATCTACTGGCTCTTATCATTCAATGCCAAAGGATCTCTAAGTTCCACCTTATGTCATCTTTCATTATAATCTGAATCAGTTGCCACTTCTTTTCCAAGTACCACACTGCTTAGGAGGAAAGCAAACCACACTTAGTGTGTCATACCTAAACTGAGAGCATCCTTCTGCTGTTGTATGACAAACAACTTGCAATGCTTGCTTATAAGGGAAATAGCACTTAATATATATCCAATAACTATGTAAATGAATACCATGCTAAACTAGAGCATGGTACAGACTTAGACTAGATTTGTCAATGCAAATTAGAGCCCGCTCTTCCCAGGCTTAGCCACTTTCTGCAACTTCTCTGAAAACACACTAATTCAGAAACTTACAAATGACAGTCAGTCCATCTTTTTACTCACTGGTGTTGTTTAGCTGAGATTTTGAGATTGATTTTTCAGTGTTAGTAGACAAGTTTTTCAACCATTGATTAAACTGGTCTTGCAACCGCCTCTTCATTACAAGATCACTTTTTTTTTATGGTCAGAAGTGGAATTCATGGATAAGTCACAGGAAGGTGTGATCCAAGACATGTTGTTGTTCATGTGAATTCTGAAATAAATCATCCTCGTTGCTGCAGTCTCATATGACTTGAAACCTGTATTGATGACAGGGCCAACAGTCAAGCCATCCTATATGCTGAGTGGACAGGGTGTCTTAGTCAATCGAGTTAATCTTTTCACACAAATGGGAGTTATGAAAATGTCCTCAAACAAAAATGTCCTCAAAGCATGTTCATGAAGTAGAAGGAACTTTAATGTATGAATAAGTGGTTGTTATCCATGTTGTCATTCATGTCCTTGTAGAGAGAAGATTATTTCAAGCTCTTCTGTGAGATCAGTTTCTCAGGAGTCCCACTTCTAAAATGGATTTACTAAAACTTGCATGCTTTCTCAATGAGTAAGAAATCAATATTAACAAACTTTGCCCAATTGTTTAATAATAAGGACTGTGAAATACATGGAACTGTAATGCCACTTCCCGAGTTTCCTGATCTAGCATTGTTCCATTTAGGTGTGGTAAGAACGAATGCTCATCCCCTGTCTGCATCCTACCTGGCATTCCAGGTTTCATGTACTGTGTGAAAGGCGGTTCCGAGCCTGAGACTACTCAGTACAGCTGGTGGCAGCAAAGTCATTTGCTGCTGGAACTGGTGGCAATGGGAATGTTTAGGTTTTAGGAGAAGGTTTTAACAAGTCCATACCAAGTGCACATGCCAGATTTCAGAGCGACCATAGAATAACTTCCTGAAAACTGTGAGGGCCCAGTTGTGCTGTTTAAAAAAATGGGGATAAGGCAAAATGCGTAAATTCTTCGAGGAACAGGAAGGGCTCTGGAGAAGACAGCAGAAAAATGGAACTACATCTGTGTTACCAAGTTGTCCAGTGCCAGAGAAACAAATGTGTGGAAGGAAGCAGTTGTTAGTACAGAGGAACTTAATGTCCACACTATACACATTTTAAAAGACATTACTCTGGGCTATCTCTAGTCTGTGCTTTGGACTTATGGGAGAGCTTTGGGGAACATCCATTGCTTTAGTTTTGTCCAGATGATATAATTTTTCATGCTTTGAAACTGCTCTGTGATATGAATCAAAGTACAGTAAGTGGAAGCATTGGGTTCTTCACTTAAAAACTGTAGTCTTTGCTTGAGCTACTTTAGATGCATCCCCATGGAAGAAAACAAAACACAATTTTTCAAGTGTAAATTTGAAATTCCCTTACCTGTTGAGAAGTAAGTTTGGTTACAAAACCTTTACTGGATTAATAATTTATAAATTCACATTCTCACTCCAGGTAAATTACTGTAGCTGAATGCAATAAAATTACCTAAATTACCTGATTTACATTCACTAAGGATCTAATACAGGGACACTCACTAAAAATATTTAATTGGGAAACTAAACCATGGTTTAATGACGGGGTGTTTTTTTTCAAATTGATTGCCAATAACAATGCTGATTAGATTTATTTTTTTTTGTCTTAGAATTTTAAAGTGCTGTGAAGAAAGGCTCAGCCATTTTTTGTTTAGTGGATTTAGAGATGTTTATTAACATAATCAACACATCCTTTATATTTTATAATAATGTAGCCTCATGATATAAAGACCTGTGGATTGAAACCAATTTTTCAAAAGAACTGTCATGCATCTAATATAATCCAACTGCAATAATAGCAGTATGAGGCTTTCATTTTCAAAATTATCTGTATAGACACATTCCATTAACATTAAGGCCAGTTACAAGGCTAAGGATCAAATTTTTCCTGAGTTAATCCTCTAACTCCCACTGATTTTAGTGATCTTAGATTACTGAATAAGGCCTTCAGCCCCTAAGTTTTTAAATATATCCAGCTCAGACTGAATTGTTATCAGTCTAATGATTACGTTTTTTGGCACAGTTTTGATCTGTAGCTGGATACAGACTGTGTTTCTGTATGCAATATGCAACAATCTCCTTTGAAGGTTTAATTTTAAGTGCATTTTGTGCAGAGGCAGTACACCGTTTAGAGGTCATTTTCCAGTGTTTGGGAAGAGAAGAAAACTAAGGGTTGAAGTGAAATAAAAATGTCATTTATATGATGCGGTGTAAGATGTGGAACTCAAACAATGTACAAAAGGTTCAGACTTAATTTTTCTGAAGCAGAGGAAATGAGAGGCATTTCATTTTTGTAGGTGAGAAGTGAAATGTTCCTCTCTGCTCACTGATAGAGGCATGCTAAGGTGAATTTTAATTATGACTAAATTGTGGTATTACTCTTTCATACCCTGAACATCTGTTCCCTTCAGGAGCGATGATTTATGCAGGCTATCACTGCAGACAGCTTGCTACAGCTTATGTCACGGTTAGTAGGAAGCTGGAGGTAGTATTTCAGAAAATACCAGCATCTAAGTGGAGACAGGCCAGTGTGTATTTTTAAGGTAGTAGAGAAAGGGGAGCATGATTTGTCTGTTTTCAATTTTGAAGCCAAATATTCACTTTACTTTTTTTTTCTTTTTCCTTTGAGACCATCTGTCATTGATGAAAGTATCTCGGACAGTGAATGGCCTGGCTCTTCATAGTGGTGTCAAGCAAAAGAAAAACCAAACCTGTCATTGTCATCTGCATGTAGAAAATTACTGAGAACACCTCTGTTAGAATTTTAGTGTTTAAGAACTGTACAGGACATGATAACTATGGGACTACTGCTTCACAAAATCAAATTGAAAATGTAACCTTTGTTTATTAGCAAGTTTGAATCAATGCATCTCCACAGTACATTCATTGCCACTGCAGTTGTATTCCTTTTGTACAGTTATAGGTTCAAGAAAGCAAGAAAAAAATCCCTTAAATTATAAAGCCTTGGAATTCTATAAAGCAAGGATTATATGTATGTTCAGGTTATATAAGGGGAATTTCACTTCCCTACTCCTCTCTTCTGAGACCTCTAGTTATTTAACCTGCTTGTCTTTGCCTAGTAGCCACCTTGCTTCTGATGATGCTTATTTCTTCTCCTCCTTCTCTGAGTGCTAACCAGCAGCATGTAATCTGAGGATTCACGTCCAAGGAAGATAATTTCTAAGATTACCTGAGACAATGGCTACATGTGTTATATGTGGTTGCAAATATAGTCAATTTTGATTTGGTTGGATATAAATAAATATTCAGTAGTTAAATTGTTGGTCTTAAAAGATATGACCCTATAACCATATGACAACATATTCTGAAGTTCTTCTATATACAAGAATCTTTTTTCCTTTATAAAGCATTTTAACACTTTCTAGGGACTTCAGTATGTTTTAGAAATATTTACATGCTGTCTTTGTTTTCAGGTAAGTCTAAAAGGGCCAATAAATTTGTCCTGAAACAAGTATGGCATATATGCTTTATACTACCTCATCTATTATTACTCTGTGATGTATTTGAAACAAGTTTTTAAAAATAAATTTTAAGTGCTTTTCAAACCTAGAGTTGATTAACAACAATGAATCCTTTGCAATGATTTCCACTGCATGTAAGGAATTTTGTATGCCTGGAATATTAATATTCAGCCCCCCCTGAATAATGTAATCCAGATTTGGGGGTTTTTTTTAAGACTGTAGGACAATACAATCATTGTAGGTCCCTTCCAACTGAACTGTTCTATTTATTCACTACAGTTTTCACCCACTAAAATAATACCCAGGAGAGCTATATAACTACATCTGGCACAGTTAATGGAAAGTCATATGTCTGTCAGTTTCCTTATCTTGCCTTTCATAGATATCACCCCATATTTTGTAAAATAAAATTAATTGTATTGCCATCAATACTGGTGCTAATAGATATCATGGTATTGCATTCAAATGTGAATAATAACTCTTCAGCAGCAAATGTTCTTAGAACCTCTTGTCTAACTAGAACATTCACAATTCTTTCAATATGATGAGGATACTCAAAACACACAGACCAAGCTTGTCTGTACATTGGAGAAAAAAAGTTCAGCAGTAATTTCTGAACATCACAGAAAAGAGTACCAATCAATCTTTGGGTTTTCTTCCATGGGAATGTCTTGACCCAGAACATTAATTATTAAACTGATATCTATGATTTCTTTTAGATGTGTGGGCTGCCCGTAAAATCTGACTGGCCAGGGAGCCGTGGATGTCCAACAGTAACAGGGCAAAAGTGACTGAGGCCATAGTTTTGAGTGTATTTCAAGTCAGTGTATTCAAGTGCTGTTGCTAAAAGAAGCCTCCACCACTTGTGCCCTGTCATTGTAGGACTTCGCAGCTCCCTGGCCAGTGCAAGGATTCTGCTCCATCGTTCAGTGAACCACGTAGGGAAGATGATCTATGCCAAAAATAAACCAGCTGCAGTCATCAATTTTAATTCTGGAATAGTTTCTGGAGACTGATTTACTGCATGTAGCACAAGAAAAGAGGTTGCAAGGGAGTGGAAGAGTCTGCAAGACAAAAACTGCTGGGAAAATTCTAGCATGTATGTACTGTTTTGTGAGAGGAAGGAGAATGGAGGGCAAAGCTGTATGTTTACATGCAATTCAAGGTGTGCTGGTTTCAGCTGGGGTAGTTCATTTTCTTTGCAGTGGCTGGTTTGGGGCTGTGTTTGGATTTGTGCTGAACACAGGGTTGATAACACAGAGGTGTTTCTGTTATTGCTGAGCAGGGCTTGCACAGAGCCAAGGCCTTCTCTGCTTTTTGGAAAGCCATGCTGGTGAGGGAGTTGGGGGTGCCTGGGAGGGTGGGAGGAGACACGGCCAGGACAGGTGACCCCAACTGACCCAAGGGATATTCCAGACTATGGGATATTATGCTCAGTGTATGAAGTGGGGGAAGAAGGAGTGGGACGTTTGGAGTGATGGTGTTTGTCCTTTCAAGTCACCGTTGCCTGTGATGGGGCCCTGCTCTCCTGGAGAAAGCTGAATTCCTGCCTGCCCTTGGGTAGCAGTGAATTCATTCCTTGTTTTGTTTTGTTTGTGTGTGTGGCTTTTGCTTTTCCTATTGAACTTTCCTTATCTTAACCCACAAATCTTCTGGCTTCAACCCTTTCCATTTTCTCCCCTGTTCTGCTGATGGGGTTCCAGCAAGCAGCTGCCTGGGGCTGGGTTGCTGGCTGGGGTTAAACCACAACAAAAAGTCAGCACATTTAAATCAAACCGCAAACCGGTGTCATGGGTATTAATGCAACAGTAAGTATAAAATAAAAATATTTTTAAATTTTCAAAATGGCATTTCATCCAGTCAAGTGATTTAAAAAGAAAAACTATTTCTTGCTGGTAAATTAAAAACAAGGCTAAATTGCCATAAAAATCACAATACTGTATCAGACTGGACTTTCACATAGTCCAATATCCTGTCTTGAAGGGGATGTCTAAAGAAAAGTGGGACAATAAAGGCAGCATATGGTACATAAGGTGCATATGTTGATAAATTCCTAGCATACTGCCCTAATCTGGGGCAACGCCAGTGGTGCAGTCACATCACCAATATATCAGAAGCAGAGCATTTTCTTTTCCCTTGAATACAAATACTATTTGTTGTTTGAGACATTATTCCTTCCCTTGGCTGTGACATTGACTTAGCATGATTTAAAAGAAACAATTAAAATGTGGGGGTTTTCAAAGTATAGTAAGCAAATGCTCAGCAGATTGTTGCTGCTGTGTGAAGTGTGTTTGTTTCTCTGTCATCAGTAGATACTTCTTTTCAGACTTTTACCTAGCCATGAAAAAGTGGGCCAGCTATGCAGAGGTGTGTGAATCCACCAAATCTGGTGGTAGTTTGGCAGGGATGTCTGAACTGCAGCTGAAGGATATTTGATTCTCTGTGTTCTGAAACCCTGGCAAAAGTGGTAAGTTGCTCACTTCCCTTATGGTAGGTCTGTATCACTGAAGGAATGGGAAAAAAGACACACTGAACAATTGCTCTCTCTGTTTCAGTTCTCAAAAAAGCAGATTAACCAGGCTGTACAACCGTCACCGTTCTCTTCCCATCTCCACTTAGTCACTGTACAGGCTTCTAATGTAACAACTCCACATCTGCCATACAGCAATCAGTATACTGATCTAGGACAAATAGGATTCAGAATTAATTGAAGGAATTTTCATGCTGAAAATGCCTATCCCTGTGCAATTAAAACTGGACAGAATGTTAAGTATGTTTACAAAATTTGAAAGAAGAGACAAGATATATACTGATTTTTTTCTTATTAGTTTTATATTTGAAAATAAGTATATGAAGCACTTTTTCTGTCCCACCAAAGTCCAGAAAATGTCTAAAATACTGTTCAGTTTAAACTTGAACCTGATTCTCCCAAATCTATTTTAGATAGTCATTTTCAGTTGGGCAACTGCCTACAAAAGTAAGGAACCTTTAGTTGTAAAGGACTGGAAACTACAACTGCTGGAGTACCTTGACCCCCTTGTAAGACATTGTAATATATTTGCATGTTTTCCTATAGTCTATTTTCTCTTGCAAACAAAGGGATTCTGAGTTAAAGCTGGGTCAGAAACATGGCGTTTGGGCCTAAATACGGCAAATATGTGCAGAAATGGGCAAATGGAGGGTAATATATGAAATATTAGCTAGCTTAGGTGGTATGCAGCACCTTCAAAAGAGTTCCATGATTGTGAGTGTTAGAACAGCACTGAAGATACTGTAACCACAGTTAAAATTGAAAACCAAAAAAGAAATAAAAGAACCCCCCAACAGATTTTTTGATGTTGTATTCTATTTGTCTTATTTTAAATTGGATCTCTTTGGACAGGCAGCACTCTCCTAAGTTTGGTGTGCAGTGTCAGTTGTGGAATGGGTATTCTACTGAGGCAGGAGATGCATTTTTCACAATTGAACATGTCTTATTGCAGCTGAATGTGGGATTTTAAAAATGGGACTCATTCCTTTTAAAATTTACAAGATTTGTACAACTTTTCCTCTCTGTGTTCTCTATGAGCTTGAAAAAGACAGCTTAGGATATTCCCCTGCCTGACCTGAAACAGGAATGATGGCTGAATAACGTCATTAGTATTTTCCTCTTGCCTCTTCTTTTCAACAGCTCCATGAACAATGAATTTCTCCTGGTCAAAGTATTGCCATTTCTGTCATCAAAAAGTAACTTGTACACTATCTTTCTTAGACTTTCTTTCAAAGAATGACAGGTAATTTCAGCAGCATCACTTCAGTGACAGTTTCTGCTTTAATCACGCAACTCCTATAGTGATGATTCACCTCCTTGATAATTTTGCATTGGCTGAATAGTATTGCACAATATAAAACATCTATTGTATATATGCTCAAGTATTATAATTTCTGTACAAGCTGGAGAGAGGTAAGCCAAATATCCAATAATCAATTCTTTTGAAGTAAGTGTAGCAAGCAAATAGTATTTAAAAGAATGCTATCAAGAAATACAAGTTTTAAATTGACTGAGCTATATGACTTTTTGTTTTTCAATCTTAAAACCTGGTTCAGCATAAAATTGCAACAGTGGGAGGATTCTCTCTAAAACAATAGCTGTAATGCATGACTAGGAAAAATCAGAACCATGTGGGCATGGAAAACAAACATAATTTAGGATTTGACTGTGGGCACAAGAAATGGCTTGTGGTGTTCCCTGTTGTGATGGTATACAATGGGCCAAAACATTATTAAGTTGGGGCTGTGTTATTCTTAAGTTTTCTGAAGGTGAGTTTCTATCTTTGCTGGCAGAGTTAAAAATTAAAAATAACTTTTTATTAAAAGCCATTAGGATTAAAAATTTAATAAGAATCAATGCATTTGGATGTTTAATGGGAATCAGAAGCTAAATTAAGCAACTGTGACCTCCCAAAAGTGTAGCATATAATTTTATTCAAAGCATTCATTCTCTGGTCAAAATATACTGCCAGAATAATAATAGTAGAGAAAACCAAACCCCCCTCCCTATGCAGAACCCAGTGTAATTCAAGTGTAGGCCACACACTTCCCACTGCTAAGGAGTCTCTTGCTCAAGTCACTTCACCAGAGTAACTTCTAAGACATTGCTGCATTAT
Organism: Coloeus monedula; assembly: GCF_965178545.1. Classification (NCBI taxonomy): domain Eukaryota; kingdom Metazoa; phylum Chordata; class Aves; order Passeriformes; family Corvidae; genus Coloeus; species Coloeus monedula. The sequence goes on along the minus strand of NC_138786.1, from coordinate 7,453,793 downwards.
ACTGGTTTTCTACCATGATCATCTATGGTCAATGACTACACATAAAAAATTTTGCACAACATAATCATTTTTTTGTGTGGCTAAACAATTAGATTTGATAGCAGTTTTATTTCTATGTCTTATTTATAAAGTCTTCGAAGAAGATCTTTCTACTGCATGCATGTGTACAGTATCTGAGATTTAGATTCATTTTTTCACAAGCATTTAAATTTTTCTTTTTTTAGTTCATATCATTTCATTTGGTAAAAGACACAAAAAATTTTGCTCTGCCTGCAGTTACCTTCACACCCCCCCCACCCCAAAGATGACTCAGAATATGCAATTTCTTTCATTTCTAGTAAGTTTGCATATATAGAATGCTGAACTTGAAAATGTGTAGAGTCATTGCTGGAAATCAAATGATCGACAGCTGTGCGTTCTGCATTCCTGCATTTTGTGAGGAGTGTAGATTGCTTTGCCAAGGCATTTGTTCTCTAAGTGCTAAATGCTTTCTTTGAGCTGTTTGTAGCATATTTGTAGGGCTTTTTGGATTTTCTTTAGGTATTTGTTAAAGAACTAGGTTTTAATTATTTGCAGTAACACCTTTCTCTTTTTAAAGTTTTCAGATGATTGCACACTGAGGATGAATCTTACGTATCCAGTGAGATACTAATACAAGGTATGTGGAGATAAAAATTGGCAATAATGTAAGGGGTAAAGCAAAATTTGTAGGACAGGTACTCTGTTTACTGCATTGAGGATTTAGACTGAAAAGTGAATCCAGATTCCTTTTTTCAATAATTTGTGTGGGTTGGTGCCCTTAAATTGAACTAAAAATGTCAAATAGTCAGTAAATAAACTCATGAATGAATTCTATTTCTTCTATGTTATTCTAGCATTTCAATATTTGCATAGTTTTAATCTATTTTCAGTGATTGATTGTCTTGTTTAGGTACTGCTTTCATATGAAAGCTTTTTCTAAAAGTTTCAATGGAATAACGTGCACAGAGTTTATCTCTTCTACCCTTGTATATGGTTTATAAGTGAGACATCATTCCAACTCTGTTTAAGAAGGCTAAGAATTATTTCTCTGTGCTTTCCTTAATGGCTATTTTTAGCAAATACCTGTATCCTTGTAGTATGAACTTAGGCATTTAAAAATATATCCCCATGACTGTTTTTTCCCTTATTCATGAATATCTCTGGTTTTGACACCAAACATTTTTAGTACAAGATCTAAAATAAATAAATTCAAGACTTTCAGACTTTGTGTCTGTAAATAATCCTCCTATCATGGGAGAAATATATGTGGAAGTTGTAGCATTTGTTAGTTGTTAAAAGGAGTCTTACATTCTTTAGGTTTTGTACCTCAATAAATGTCTATGTGAGTAGTTTGTTTTTTTCGCTCCTAGTCCTAACCACTTTCAGAGAAGAAAAGCAGATTTCAGGTCAGCTATGAGTAGAGTTTTCCAAGGCTTTTTGACTCTCCTCAGAAGCCAGAGAACATTCCCTGTCCATGTTTCAGGAAGAGAGCTGGCTGTCTTCATTATGAGCATTTTTTTGCTATTTCAAAGTCTACCACTACTTTCAGATCAAAGATATTAAATAAATATATTCTTGGTTATTAAAAGAAACATAAGGAATGCTCATGAAAATTTTTATAATAAGAAGAGCATGACATCCTCAGCTAAATATTCCCCCAAAATGTCTGAGGAGAAACTTAACTTACACCCTGTCAGTATTGTTGAAAAAAACCCTCACTGATGTGTGGGGTGATATGTATTCAGTGCCTCCCTACAGCATGTGATGAAAATATTTCTCTCTTCAATGGCACTTTCAGTGTATATATTATATACATAATAGTTCTATTATTATAGTAAATGTCTACTGATATGTTGTATTATTATTTATATTGCATATAATAACAGAAAAACTATACATTTTACATTAAAATTCATTACTTTAATAAAATTAAATGCTCCACCCTCAGCTCTACCCACCTGTGAATTTCTCCATTGGAAAGCAGAACAGAATCTATTGAATTTGTTTGACACACTGGATTTACCTACCTTATACTGCTTAGTGTAGAAAACACGTTTTGAAGAGGAAAAATAAAAAAAAAAAAGTTTGAATTAATCTGGCAAGTATGTGGCTGCTGACACAGGGTGTAACCAACAGAGCTGGGTTGTAACCAACAGAGCACTGAAACTGCATTAAGTTCCATTATAGTGCACCTTTCCTTGACTCAGTAAATTAAAATACAAAAAAATGTCATGACATCAAGCTTAGCTCTTTCTCTTCTCTGGCAGTATGTGTATCTGGTTGAACAGAAAACACCACCTCTGCATTTTAGTAATTTTTTAGAAGAGTATCTGGAGTTGTTCACTTTGAAATCTGAATATATCCCTTCATAGGTAAGTTTTTTTTTAAACTGTAGTTCACTGTGAGTGAGTCTTTTGCCTGAATGAAATTCATATGCATGAGGTTGAAGTCATGAAGATTAATTTTCTCCAGGACCTTTCTCCAGTACCTTCTACTTAAGTTAAACATGTATTGAACTAGGCAATATGTATTGTTTCTTTTCTTATAAGTCTTAAAGAGCTTTTGCATATTAGAATAAATGCTGGAGAGAGAATGCATAAAGAGGCAGACTGGAATCCCATAAAGTTCAATGAAGGGAAATGCCAAGTCCTGCAGCTGGATAGGTATAATCCAATCCACAAGTACAGGCTGGGGTGGCAGGGTGTAGAGAACAGGGATTCTGATTTTTCCCAGCAGAATTCAATGAGTGGATAAGAAGCAGTGGACAAAAGCTGAAGTGTGGAAAATTCTGCTTCAGCATAAGGCAGAAAAGTTTACTGTGAGTTGCTCAAACACTGAAGAGTTTGTCCAAAGATGTTTTGGAGTTTCATGCTTAGAGACGTTCAAAATATGCTGGACAAAACCCTGGCGAAAGTGCTCTTGCTTGACCTTGGAGCAGGGATCCAGACTAGAAAAGCCTCTAGAAAACCCTTCGAACCTCAGCCATTCTGTGATGCTGTGAAGTCCCCAGGTGAGCTGCAGTAAGGTGTCAGAATGACCTGTTTTCAAGAATTCTAAGCATATTGTGGCTGAGGAAGCTGTCTTGGCCTTTCACTGTCTGGCTGCTGCAATTGCATCTGTACAGATTTCTGTAAATGATTCAGTGCTGAATGTTTTGAAAATAGACATGAGCATCTGGAGGTTGGTCAGCATTTAAAAAAAGAAATTCCCAGAAAAATTATTAGTTTTTATAAAAGACTTTATAGACTTGATAAACATCTTCCAGTTGTGGCACAGGTCCTTGCATAAGTGTGGCAAAGCTTCCCAACAAAAATCATGAGCCAACAACGTCATCATAAGTCCAAATAGTTAAAAAACCAGCCTGATTTAATACTCAGATATAGAAACTTGACTGCTGCAAGGTACTAGCATTAAGGCAGAAAGAGAAAAGAGGGGAAAAGATGGCATGTTTTCAAAATGAGTTTGAAAAATGCAGCTTCTCCATTTGTGATGCCTTCCTCTGCTTTTCCAATGTTTCATGGGTGGAAGCCGCCCCAAAACTCTTCATGACAAAACTTGTGCATGGACTAGATTGCTGTAGACTTGTGCTGTGCTTACAATCATCAAAATAAATATTAAACAAAGAAGAGAGATGAAAAATCTTGTATACCCTACATTGGATGAAATGAAACTAAACTTCTGTATCTCTCTGTCTTTACAAAGTTACAATCGTCACAAATATATACAGATGTATACATGCAGTGTACTCCACTGCACTTTCATTTAATTCCCTTCCATTTCTCTCTTTACTCCTAAATGAGGAGCAAAAGTAGGCCATTATTACTTCTTTTGGCCTTAAATTTGTCCAGATTTCAGTTTTGTCTCTGAACTTCAGTACAAGAGGAGACAGAAAGCCTAGATGTAAGTCTCATGTGAGCAGATTGATTCATTCATTCCAAGCTGGACATTCACATGAAGCTAAATCACTTCTATGGATTGTTTTAAAACAGGGAAACACGTTGTTGTGTTTTATTCTGAACTGGTGGAATTTACCTAGAGAAGCTGAGACAGCACACTGGGTCTAGGGAGGCTTCTGCTGCACAAACAGAGCAGTGTGAGCATCGCAGCAAGTTTGACATACATTACCTTTCTTGTTCTGTGGAGATGCTGCATGTGATTACTCTCCTGCAGGCCATCACAAGTTGTCACTTCTGGTTGCTGTTGGCTTGGATTTGCTGTGGTCCCGCACACTGCTGTTTGCAAAGTCACAAGCTGTGTTGTAATGTCTGGAAATGTGTGTCATTCCTGCACATGAAAGGACTGAGGAGTAAAATTAAGGCCGTGTAGCTCTCTTTTTCTGCCTGGAAAAATGAGTTTCTATGAAATATGAGATTGTAATTCTCCCTACCAAGTAAAACTTTGCTGAGTTCTTTTAGCCTGAATCCTGCAAATGACTTAATATTTAGGTAGCATTATTAATTAGGACAGTCATTTCAGTCCAAGCCTATTTTAACTTTTACATAGAAAGTTACTTAAATCTATTAATTTTCTATTCTGACCTGTTATAAGCTATTCTAGCTTACCAAAAAAGAAAAAAAAAAAAGAGATGTGCAGGATGGTAGAAGTGAAGAAAGAGGCATAAAGTGTATTGGAAAACTACCAAATGTCCCCTGCAAATGGACCCTATTCAGAATCAGTAAGCGTATGATGAGTGAAGTGGTTTTGAATATCGCCTTTAGATTCCATGCTGTTACAAGGCCAGCCCCGAACATGGCAACTCTTATTTCCACACACAGTACCTCTTCACTCTCAATTTAACCCAAAAATCTGATGAACCCATTACTCCATACTTGATTTCATGGAACAAGGAGTAGATATAGTTACAAATGATCAATCACAAGCCGTGAACCAAAGCAGCAAGGCATTAACAATTCACACCATTTCGGTCCACTTGCTCAAGCAGAAGATGTGCCAGCATATTTAATGCACAGCTACTTCGTTCAGTTCAAGAAAGACATGACTCATGCTCATTTTAGGAACTGAGGAGCCTTCATAGGTTTTCATGCCTACTAACCACCGAGGGTTAGAGTCTGCACTTCTAAACAATTAACACAACCAGGTGTTCAGTGAAGGGCGCAGCGATGGACAAGGTTTTAAATTAGATTTTGCTCAGGTTAAAAACAAACGGGAGGATGACTGAAGGAGTGGTTCCCACAAAAAAGCCAAGTTGTGTTGCATGAATTTGTAGTGTACTATCAGCATCTCGTTCCGCAGTACTGTAACACTGTAGACCCCACAGGCATATGCCGTCATTTTAATGGGATCACGGGAAAAGCGAAGCAGCTGTGAAAGATTGCTTTAAGTACAGCAATCATGTATTTGTCATTCTGTTCAATGGTGGAAAAATCCAAATTCGGATAGGCATCAGTATTTAAGGAAATGACTGCTAAAGCATCTCTCATAAGTACCTTGGGGACAATAGGATTTGACATATAGCATGTAAACAAAAGTACACAGCAGCTGTTGGATTAGTTTTTGTTTGAGTAAAAACACCCTGATGTAATTTAAGCAACAAAGGAAAATGCATGTTCTCCATCATTCAGTTTTCCTATACAAATCACAGTTTTGGACAGTATATGTCAGTTGCCCTGGACAAGGAACTGCATCATGGTTGCTAAAAATTAGAAACGTGAAGCACTGTGAGCACTAACTCAATCTTATGCCCTCAGTGATACATGTAGATATAAATATAGATATATATACAGTGTACAGGGCATATTGAAAGTACCTTCAGGAAAAAGCCTTGTCACTAGAAAGTATAAAGAGAATTTCTAATATTTTGGTCATATTGAAAGGTCTTTGTATCCCCTAATGTAAAAAAGTCTTGATGATTTATTTTCTCTTGTTCTGATACTGTTATTTACTTAAAAAAAGAAACAAAACCAACAAAATTTTGCTATTTGATACCTTATTTGCTAAGAGAAGTTGATGGAGAGAAGAACTCAGCATAATATAATAAATAATGATTATAATAAATAATATCATAAAAGATGATGTCTGTGCTCCAATAATACCATGGGTTTAAGTAAGAAGAGAGTTAACAGACTGAACTTTGAGGGATTTGGTTTTTTGTTTTTTGCAGTCCTCTTGTGATGATTGCAAATTGCCAGAGGGTGATTTTCCCACTGCTTTACAAACATATTGCTTACTTTTTGTGGATACCCTACTGGGCTTTGGGTTTCATGCTTTCTGTCACTCAATTTGATCAACATTGCACTCTTAAAATTTTAAGCAAGTTTAAAGACAAGACAAAGTAAAAAAAAGAAATCCAGATTTTTCTCTTCCGTTTGCCACAGTGACATCATGTCATTTTCTCTATCAATTTAAAATCTCTCGGTTTTGTTTTAGGGAAGATTTCATATCTCTTTTCTTCAGAGGAGTGTAAAATTACACTATAAAACAATTATTTTCTTCAAGGAAATTCGATGTTTGTCATGTGATTTGAAGTAAAAAAATCAATAAGGGGGAGAATAAAAACAATAAAGGTGTATTTACTCTGTTCAACTTAGCTGAGGAGCAAAGATCCTTGCGTACTCTCCTTTTATCCATTGCTGGCTCTCTAGCAGATGAGATTGCTGCAATGGGAAGAATTACTCATTAAAAGAGAAAAAACTCAGTTTGGTTCTAATGTACTATTTTAAATTCTGCATACAAGTTATAAAGAAAAGGGATTTTGTCTATAATTTAAAGAGCTTTCCATAACTTGAGACTACCTTGCTTTGCTCTCTAACCTCCTGAAAGACATACATCATGGTGAGCTGTTCCTGAAAGTTAGCCCATGCACTTTCCTCCGAGGGTCACCTTCTACCTTCTTTTGCTATGGTCAACACTGTTATTGACCTTTCTAGTCCTGCCTCATAGCTCAGGGTTTGTAATGTTTGATCAGCCGTAATGGTGAATGGACTGTGGGACACTTCACAATACATTTGCAAATCTTTTGGAGATTTTGTCTGTGTGTTCTTTTCACCTTGCTTTGTAGACTGTGCTTTGTGTAAAACCACAGTATCAAAGCCTCCTGTGGAGTTGGGAGATATTTTGTGAAGTCATTGCTGATACTCCCTCAGTTTTTAAAAGGTGTTAGTTCAGACTAATACCTTCTTTGTTTTAGGTAAGTCACCAAAATGTATGGAAGTCTGGAAGTAGGTAGCTGTTCACTGGAAACTATTCATGCGTGCCTACGTCAGTTCCAAATAAGAACAACATATATTTTCCTAAACTAGGGATAAGTTTTGAGCAATTCATTTTTTATCTAGAGTGCTAACAGTGTCTTCTGGAATCAGCACAATGAATAAAGTTATGGAATATTTGAGTGAAAATATATCCTTCTGAAGTTACTGCTCTGGTGTTCTACATTCATTCCTTCAACTTTCTAGGCACACACTTTCGTAGTTTAGTGAATGTTTAATAACTTAATACCATTGATATCTGGATTTTTATAAAGGAGGTCAAAAGTAGGGGGAAAAAAGAAGAGTACAAGCTCTTTGAGACTATAAATCTGGAAAAAATAAAGTTGAGTGTGGAATGAAGTAAATGCCATTATGGATAAAGTCAGCCGATGTTTATGGAAATGGTTATAACTTATAAAATATTAGTTGGGTCTGATACTCAGTGTTGCTGAGTAATTTGGGTGTTAGGTGTGTCTGAAACTGGTGACACTTGGAATCTTTAAATTCCAAGCTACCCCAGCAGATCTTAGAACTATCCCTCTCTGGTCCTGAAGGTCACTACCTTCAGGGAAGGTGGATAAACACTGCTGCATTGTACCGATGTTAAAACTATTTGTGGTAAAAAATCTGTGGTAAAATTAAATTATTTTAAGTATTATAATTAGTGTTTCAAGTGTAACATTAAGTGCCAGTATACAAACATTTTCTCACAGCTATGTTTCAGTCTACTTACACATAGAAAATCAGCACTACTTGTCTTGATCTTCATTTCTGTAATGTTTTTCCTAGGGTAACTAAGTTAAAAAGCACTGAATAAAGACCATATTCACTTCAGCTACTTGTAAATCTTCCAGAGACTTCACTGGGATCAGATTTTCATCCTTTTATTTTGTTTGAACTAAGCAAGACTATAACCACTCCTCATCGCGTATCACATAACATGAAACACAGATTTAATTCTGATGCTGCTCACTGAAGTCAATTCATCCCTACCAGTGTTCCTGGTCAGATCTCATTCATTATCTCACCTAATCTTCTTAATTTAATTTAATGTCTGACTCCCATGATAAAAAGTAAGTGCATTGTTAGAATGGTCTGGAAAACTATTAATTCACTTATTGTCAACTTGAGGTAATTTTTACTCATGTTCAATTGCATGGCCATATCCTGAGAAATCAGGTTTTAACAGCAAATGGTCTGATGTATGTGTTCTGGTTTGGGGTCTTTGCTTTGCTGACATACTTTCAAAAACCCTTGCAGTATTACTCTTTAGGATAATCATAAGAGTAGGTTAATATGCAATTTAACTTGTTCAGTGAATCCTCATCAGTCTTATTTTGTGAAGTCTGGTCTCCCTTTAGATAAAAGAGAAGTGTACTCAGGAAGCTCTCAGGAGTGTTTATGTGAGAATACATAGAATTACTGACTAGATGATAAAATTTTATCATGACATTGTGGAAGTCAGAAGACCTGGACTTTAACATGATTTTAAAAAAAGTAATGCCTTTCACAAAAATAAGCACAGTTTCACTTAACCATGCGCTTAAATAATTCATTAAATACACTGACTTTAGCAGAGGCACAGTACAGTCTGTTGCATGATTACCTATTTCTTTATCCTTGAAGATAGATTTAACCATATGAGATGCTCCTTCTTTGCCTGTCCAAAAGTCTCCAGTTGTTAAAGAACTTGCATATGAGAGTTTCTTAACTAAGGTCTTGGTTCAGACTCTGTTCTCACGGCTGAGCGAACAGCTATTGAGGCTTAATATTTGCCGTATCCAAATGGAACACGTCTCCTATTCTAATAAATACAGAAAGTGTAATTCACCTGCCTCTGGTATTTTCTCTGATAAAATCTGCAGTTCTTTGCCAGTCTTTACGTACCTAGGAAATCCATCATTTATACCTATATAGATAACGTGAATCTTTATGACCACAGATTGACTAGATGGGGAAATTATGTATATAATTTTGTTTGCATTGTTCACAGATGTGCTTCATACAGATGTATTTAATTTCATTTTATTTCATATTGCTAATAAAATGAAATTCTGCTGGTTCCCTTCCCTTCCCTTCCCTTCCCTTCCCTTCCCTTCCCTTCCCTTCCCTTCCCTTCCCTTCCCTTCCCTTCCCTTCCCTTCCCTTCCCTTCCCTTCCCTTCCCTTCCCTTCCCTTCCCTTCCCTTCCCTTCCCTTCCCTTCCCTTCCCTTCCCTTCCCTTCCCTTCCCTTCCCTTCCCTTCCCTTCCCTTCCCTTCCCTTCCCTTCCCTTCCCTTCCCTTCCCTTCCCTTCCCTTCCCTTCCCTTTCCCTCTCCTCCTGTAAAAACCTGAAATGTTACTGAATGTTATTTTATTTCGTTGTGTAAGGAAGGCCCACATCTATTACACAGAAATATCTGCAGAGCACGTGCAACTTAGTAATGCCTGAAGCCAAAATAATAATTCCTTATTTATCTCACATATTTGCATTAGGTCCCTTTGAGAGAATTCTTCAAACCTTTGCAATGATTTGAAATCTAAGAACAGCAAGGAAAAGATCTTGTTGAGAGCATTGCCATGAATCAATTTTATTTATCTTTTCATTTGACCTTTCTCATTATTAACCAGCTACGCTGAGCAGTTTTATTTGTTACAAGTTGCTTTTTAGGGGGTGGCAATGAGAAGGTTGTATTAGTACCACAGCTTATGAGAGCGTTGATTCTGTTTTACAAATGGTACCATTTGTGATATTGTAGGTGTATGTCAGCCCCGCAACAGGAAACTGCATACAGAGGCAACATGGATCTTGCAATTTTATCAGGACAATGCAAGTGGGTTTCAGCAAGGTTGGTTCCAACTCATCTGTGATAAATGAGAAGATAAGGCAATCAGTGCACACCATGACACGCCGTGCAGCTAGTTAGGCACACTTCAGAACTATTCAGGTGTGCTCACGATGCTTATGAGTCTTTCATGGGGGGTGTCTCCATATAAATACCTCCTTCATGGTGGCCACTAGAAATACAGGAGTTGCTTTTCCAAGACTTAACCCAGGTCAGGTACAAATAATAGATATTAAGAGTTAGTTCTGATGCTGAGGCTGTGTTAGAGGCTGTATATTTCAGCTGGGTCAAAAGAATGCATTTTGTTTCAGTTGTTTGGTTTTTTTTCTTTTTCTTCTGTTCTTTGCATAGCTCCTCTTGACAGATGCCTGCAAAATGTCATCACACCTTTGTGTGGACCCGTTTGGGTCTGTAAGAGAGAAGGTTTCAGCCTCTCAGGAGCAAAGATTTACATCCAAGGAGTTCTATTGGCCCTGCACCAACGATTAAAGTCTTCAAAGTGTTGCAAACGGGTGAGTTGTCCCACTCTTTAAAAGTCTGCTTTTCTGTTTTTATTTTCAAATGTACTAATTATGTAAAACCAACGATTGGCTCTGTGTCATAGAGAAGTGTGACATGTATTGGAGAAGCTGCAGTGCCTGTTAGGGAAACGGAATGCTTCTCCTGTAATTGCAAAGCCCACAATAGAGGAGTTAATTGTGTCTCTCTTGTGGTGTGGGATGTCATGTGTCGCATCACTCCTCGCTGCATACTGTGCCGAGCCGGGATGTTCCTTGTGTGCAAATTCTCTAGAGCCATCAGTTCTCACTGCTCTTCTGCACAGGCAGATTTTAATAGTCTCATAGATCTGCCCACAGAACTAACTTAAATAATGATTTCGTTGAAACGTCTTTAAAATATATACGTAAATAAAGAAATGAAACAATTCCAAGCTCAGTTGGTGTGGTGTTATGAAAAAATTAAATAAATGTATATATTTTAAACCATCAATATTTTAATTTCTAGACATGTGCCATCAAATGAATGCACCAGACTTGCATTTTCAATTTGAAAAAGAGGTGGAAAACAGGTACTCAACAGCCTGTCTGACATTTTGGGAGCAGTAAGGTGATATTTTTTATTACTCGAATTTTAGGAAGCATAAATAAGAAAACACTGACCTTGCTGAGCATAGCAATGTAAGTCCATTTATATGTTTAGGAATGTACATATTTTTAAGGGTTAGCTGAGTACTTCATGAAGATAGGAGACATACCGGTTTTGAAGGCAAAGTATTACCTAAAAATTAAACAGCCAGCGAGGAAGCTGAGATTTAAAACTGCTGTCGGCCCCAGAGTTAAGAGAGTGCAGCGGAGAGAGCAGCTCCCAGGCTGCGGAGGAAGGGGGAGGAGAGGAGCAGGCAGAGTGTCACTCACTGTTTATACAGCACCTCCTGCTGTCAGACCCATAAAGAGAAATGAGAATTGACTTTGGAGAGACTATTCCTCTCTAGAACTAATAGCAATCAGCAACAAGAAATCAAACAGAACAAAAGCAAAAATGAGAGAGTATGTGAAAGAGAAACAAGCAGAAAAGGAAAAAAAAGCTTGCTTCTGAATGTTTCTGATGCAGAATAGTGATATATTAAAAAGTGGGAAACATCTTTACACATTTTGTTGATAATTCTACTCTTTTAAGACAATGTTGCCTGTCACAAAAGCCACAGACCACTGCCTTGAAACATATATTAACTCCTAAATAAATACAAATATATATAATGCATACAAGTATGTAACAAGTATATTGGCAATTAATTGAACAAAACAGACAATGGAGTTTCTAAATAGAAATTCAAGTGAAAGTCATTTATTGAGTACTTTTCTCTCTTTTCTGTGAAGAACATATAAAGGCATTTCAGTAAATTAGCTCAGGCTAATCATTCCTTGGGTGACTATCTGTCAGTGTTCAGTAGGAAATTGTAAATGACAAGAAAAATATAACAATTTTAGTACATTTGAAATCTCTTCTGAAGACAAATGATTCTTTATAATGAAAGCTTTCCATATAGATATATGCTCATATAATCACCTTGGACATTTGTAGCTTGTAGAAGTCCAGATTACGAGGATAAATGCCGGTACAGCTATGACAGTCTACAAAAACTTATGAGTAAAATATTTTAATAAACATTTCAAACTGGATTAAGTGCTAAAATGAAAATTTTACAGCACAAGTATATTAAATGTTTTGTGCAGTTAATGTGCCAAAATCTTGTGTTATTTTGAGTAATATTACTTTGAAGATAAGATAGAACCTATAATTCACTGTAAAGTATCTCTCTGTTAGTTTTTCCAGCCGTTTTCTAGCTGAAGTTGTGTTAGTACTGAACATAAATGAAGTCATTATAGTAACTCAGGATTATTTTAGCTGTAGGTGCAACAATTCTTCTCCCTGTGTTCTTACCCTATTCTGTTTATGTTGACCTACTTGTCTAAATAACTGAACCAAGTTTGTTTTGTGACGAGCACATTGTGGTGTGATACAGATACAAGGTTAGAGGCACTTTAATAACGAACCAGGACATTCAAGGGAGATCCTCTCACTTTGCCCTGCTGTGCTGAGGCCTGACAGTGCAGTGCTCTGGTGACTGCATGCAGAACTCACACCAATGTAACATCCAGCCATTGCATGACAGCGTTAAATAGATTTGCTTGGTTTCCATCTGTCTCTGTGCTATTTTGACACCTGAGTTGTTTGTATTTACCTCGTTTTTTCATGTTAATCAAAGGGGAAAGCAAATTAAAAAAAAGGTCATATTCTTTGATTCAGTATTACTCTGCTAAGGCACTTTAGTCTACCCACTGAAATCAAGTAGCACATACAACTGATAATATGCTAATACACATAATTCTGTACTAATATGCTAATACATGTACTTCTGTTACATCCATCTGGACTTCAGTTTAAAATGCATGTATTGAATTAAAACTATACATAGTTCCTGGTTCCACACAGTGCACTGGTGGCATAGTGTTGTCTTTATAATCACTCTGTTGCTTCTTGCCCCAGAGATGGGCACAGTGAATAGCTCCTGTCCCTTTCCTGGAGTGTTTGTAGCCTTTCCAAGAGGACAGGCAGTATTCTTCAAACCATTCCTTGAAATTAATGTTGGCAAAGTAGACCAGGTAAAACTGAGGGAATACTTGAACTTTGGGAACTGGTTTTACTTTTTCTTTAAATGAAGGAGAAAGTAAAAAAATATGTATAAACACTATATTACAAAAATCTCCTATCTTTTACTTTCTAATTGCAGCTGCATATGTGTATAATGAGCTGTAAGCTTTCCTAAAATCTCAGCAAAGCTTATGTTGACATTTTAATGCCATGAATTCCGGGACTCTAAAATGCAGCTTTCTAATTAAAAAGAAAGAAAGAAAGAAAGAAAGAAAGAAAAATTTAAACACCAGTTTGTTAGTATTACCCTACTATTAATATTTCAGAGGTCAGCCTTTTGTCTTGCTGTTTTGAACATGCTGTGTAGGTGTCTGTTGGAATTTCTGGGATCCCCAAATATATCTGGAGGTTAAAATCAGTTAATTTTATATATAATGTATGCAGTTGGGTGAATGCATGTAAGATTTTTTTTTTAATCTTTTTTTGCCAAATCTCTATAATTTCTATTAAAAACAGTTTTAGAAAAAAAGCCTTGCCCAAATAAATGCAAGTGCTTTGGAGTGAGCTGTAAGATGTAACAATGGAAATAGCAGCATATCTGATAGCTGGGGATGTAGTTAACACTTTCAGAGATGGGGGATGTCCATCTCATTAGCATTCTTCATCTGTAGTGGTGCTGTTGGTGGGGGTGTTGGAGGAGGAATGCCATTGTGCTGGGTTCCAGTGTTTGGGGACAAACACTGCTGTGGAGGGAACGTGTGAAAAGGCCATAGTACTGACAGTGAATGAGGAAGGCTGTGCTTTCTGTGTGCTTCAAGCAGGGAAGCTGTCATTCACAGGCCTAGCACAGCCAAACAGAGGCCAAAACAGAAGGTTCAAATACCTTTTAAGATGATATTAATGATTTTTAAACATTTTCTTCATTTTGAATTACACTGTTTATCTGTCCTGTACTAAATAATATAAATTGTCACATAAATAGGTAAATAAAAGAATATCCCCTCACCACAGCAAAAAATTATTGTGGAAAATGTAGGTGTGTAAGTATTTGAGAATCACAAGTTTCTTTCAGTATACTTAGATGTTTTTGAGCATGAGTTACTTACAGGGGTTTAGCAAAATTTAAATGTGGTAGTTAACAAACACAGCTGGTCCTGAGGTTTTACTCTGTGTGCTTTTATTTTTACTGAAGTGTGTTATATGTGGGAAAGTGGGGACTGAGCTGGGATGAGAAGTGACAGGAAACTGTGCTGAACATTCATTAGCTTGATCTAGCAGAACTTACAGTAATTGTAATTAATCATTTGAACCACAGCAAATTACATTACATTAAAGTAATGGAGCTAGTATGCAAAATACCCACAAGAAAACAAAAGGGAATAAAATTATTGACTGATTCTATTATTTGCCATTTTGGCTGTGGGAAAACAAGCTTAAATGTGCTGTTTCAAACTGAACATCCAACACTTTTTCTAAGCTATATCCACAAACAGCAAAATTCATAAGGTTTCCTCATTTTGCTATGCAAATCCATAAAAATATTACTGATTTTAAAAAATTGAAATAGTGCCAACATCAGAACAAAGAAAAAAAGAAAGTTTATATTTCTTCTATTTTCTTGTGTTGTTCTTTTGAAACTGCTGACTCAAGTACTGGAGGTTGAATACCTCTGTGAGACACAAACAAAAGCTTTGTTCCATAACTTTTCTTTTTTGTACTTTATAAGAAACATATCTATCATTACTACTCAGCTGGTTTTCACAGATTACAGTAATTACATTGTGCAGTAAGAATTTTAATGACTTACTTGTTTTCTTTTTCCCTCATATGAATAAAATATAAACTAGCTTGTAGGTATATAATAATTTTTCAGGGGGTGTGCCTGGCAGAAACTGATAAAATGATACTCTTCTATAAAGTATTTTTAAACTGTATATTTTTCCTATAATTTCTATATCTGTCCTTGTTCACAGAATCATCAGAAATTTATACCAAATGACACTCACTCTGTTTATAATGTTGTCTTCAGAAAATCAGGTTATATTGAGGTAAACTCAGCATATAATTATTAGATGTTATTTGAAGGAAACAAGAACATCAAAATTCTCAACTTGATTTCTGATTCAATAGAATTTTGTATTTGTGTTTTTATGGGTTATGAAAGTATATATTCTTAAAATAACTTGAGTATCACAGCCTCTGTTTAGTAACATTCCCCCTCCTTTTTTGTGGACTTAAATTGTTTCCTCTTCCTTGCAGCTTCTGTTTTTCTAATTTTATATGACATTGATTCATGCTGTTGAAGAAGTGTTAAGTATCTTTATTTCCTTCTTTATAGGTCACAGAAAAATAGATTTTTTTTGTCTGGTTGACCTGTGTAGAGGCCGCTCAAGAAATAATCCTGTGTTAAAGTGACCTTTGTGTAGAGCAAGATTCCATATGAAAACTGTAATATTTCACACTGGCTTCTTATTAAAATAATATAAAAATAAGGTTTTGGTAATTTTGAAATTGAAATAGAAAAATGCCCTCTTGATAGCTCAGCTAAGTGATTCTTAGAATGTTGTACTGTTTATAGATTTGAGTGAGGCTTGAAATTTTTCCCACAGCTGAGCTGCATTCTAGTTATCAGAGGTATTTTAAGAACCTTAAACTTGTGTCTTTTTCTAAGTGTCATGCCTTGAGCAGGCCTAACATCAGTTAAATGAAGTGAAAATTGCATTCTTGTCTTGATAGAGATGAAAATGGATTTCTGGTCATGAAATAGATGTAGTTGTCACTTTTTTAAAAAGGTGTCAGCAGTTTGCTTCAGCAAGTAAGGTGCCAATTCAGTATGACAGTAAACTTGTGATCTGAGCAATCAATAAAATGCTTCAATAACTTCTGCTTCATTACACTTATAATAAGAGGCTATAGATCTGTGGCACATAAAATGTTGATAAAGAGGATATGTAGGGACTCAGTGTGACATTTTGTTTTAGTAATACAGTAAGTGCAATGTTGCCATCTAGAGTTTGTGCATAGGTAATTATTCTGAAAGCAAAAGCTCCGGTGAAAAAATAAACATTGATGTTTCCAAGCCCTGTTAGTTTCCATCCCTTAGTGGCATGTGTGTCTGTCTATATGGAATAGTTCATTTGCCTTGCCACAAAATTGTGTAGGTCAGGGAAAGGAGGACGTTTTGTGTTATTTTTATGCTTTTTCATTAAGTACTGTGTAAGGGCACTATTCCCCCCCACTTCCCAACCTAACATTTAAATGCGTCTAAGAAACAATTATCACTTAAATAGATTAAGTTGTTACCAGCTACTAACAAAAATCATTGCAATGATTTGACACCTGTAAAGGGGACGAGGCAAGCTTTGTAGTCACAGGGAGTTAATGTTGTGATCTTCCACGTTCTGACCAAGGGTTCTTGCAGTTGATTTATGTATTATGAGACCATAAATGGCTCCTGCTGACTTTTCATAAACATACATTGCAGGGGAATTGTCTCTGAGCTATTTATCTTGTAAGAAAATTATTTTGATACGTTAAATAGAGGGGGTTTTGTCCTTTTAATATGGATGGCACCTGACTGATAGAACATATAAAGAGCCATGTTGCATTTCGAATAAACAAAACTTAATTTAGATCAAGAGAGACTTTTGCTTCCCAGAGAAATTTTTGGAAATCCTAAATTCTTCTGAAAAGTATTTTCAAAAGATGTAGAACCAATAGTTCTGTCTAGAAGTATGAAGTATGGGCTTATCTAGTTCAGCAATCTAAGTGTTTCATTTCAATAAAAAGAGGAAGTGGTTGAGATAATTGCAGGCTGGGTAATTAAAAACATTTTTGTATAGACAATTAAAATATGCCTAGCTGCACAGATATAGCATGTTTGTTAAGAGAGTGACTGATTAAATCTTTTCCTTTTTTTAAGCAGCAAGAATGATACTGCCTCTGGTTTTCCTTCTACTTTGGTATGTAATTTATAAACAATTTGTCTTTTGAGTATCAGAGCTTTATTGTAACTATGGTGGCTACTCATGTGTCATTTCCTGATGAGGTAGTCTGCTAGCACTCTCCTGTACTCTATTGTCAGCATTTAATTGTTAATTTCTTCTGCGCAGATAATAAATACAGGAGAGTACATGGTGGAAATCTGTCTGAAATTGTGCTGAGAAGTTAAATGGCTACTTTAAGAAAGTAATTTCTGGATTGTTTTTCACCATGAACTTGCATTATGTTTCTTTCTCCCTGTTTGAACATGAATGTTTGCTGGAGACATATGGTTCATGCTAAAAAATTACATATTAGTTAAAAGACCGCAGATGGGGGATGATATTCTTTTGCAAATTAGATATTAAGCGACCATTTGGGACTAATGAACTTTTAATTATAGCAGGGTCCAACATCTTTGTCCACTGTATTTACCACTCATATTTGATTAAGCCTCACTGGCCACAAACCTGTTCGCCTTTTGAATATGTTATGTGCTGAGGTGCCTCCTGCATAATCAGGTGAATTCAAACAGGACATGGATTCTTTGGTGATGACAGGGAGGGAAAAGGAAAAGGAATTTGTTACTTTCCATTTTATTATCAGTTTTGTCATTGGATTGCCACAAAACGCCTGTGCCAGTGATGTGTCTCTGCACTGAAGTATGAATTCCACTTTTTTTAGCATTCAAAATTCACAGACTGGGAAGTCTTAACACCTAGTTCAGACTAACTGTCTTTGAAGGCATTGAAAATAATTCTGATCAGCTGGAACCAGGTTCTAACAATGTGTCAGACAGAGGGTTATGTTCCTGCATTTTATCTGTCTTTATGCACACTGAGATTATTTAAATTAATCCCAGGCTGCGTATCCTTCTTTGGGGATTGTGCAAGGTCAAATTACAGCACATTTGCCATGGACTGAAAGTGAATAAATGTACCCTCAATCACCTCAGTTGACAAAGGGTATGTTGTTAAACAGAGTAAATTGAGTGTGTGCCCGTGTCTGGGGGCACTAAGAGATTCTGCCAGTATAATTAGGTTTATAATAAATTTCTGAGCTTTCAGTTTTATTCTATTATATTTCTGAGTTTTCAATTTTATTCTGAAGTAAGAAATACAAAGTATCTCTGTTAAGCAGGGGAAAGAGGTCCTCAGTTATATTGCTCATAAATAATCTGTAAATAACCCACGTAGTACTACACAGACAGGATTGAATCAAGATTAATTTCAGATGTCTGCTCTTCAAGTTATGTAAGAAGACAGCTAAATGTCCACCCATGTGAAGATGGGATTACACTTGCAGAACTGTCCTGGCTGCTACCTACATGCAGCACTGACTTTTTTCCTTATTGAGAGTTAAATGCAATGCTGCACAATTATTAGATCTACTCTTTGAGTTAGTTCTTCCACTAAGCCTATTAAGAAGTTGAAATAAAAACCAGAAGCTCAGTTTAGAACTTTCTGAATATTCTGAAAATAAATTGTTGCATTTAGCAACTTTGAAAGTAATTACGGAATTCTATTGCTAAAGTCAGTGGAAGTAGATTTGACAGTTTTCCTCTAAATTACTCAACCACCTACAGGTATTATTGCCAAGATTCTTTTGAAATGAGAATAAATTTTATGGAGTTACAACAGAAGAGTGAAAGGGTATGTTTGATAGATTCCCTGAACTGTTTCAACACCCACAGGTATTATTTGTAAGAAAACAATCATGCAGAGTCTTCAGCTGGTTAGAGAGGGCACAGCATTCCATCTTCACCTGACATCCTATCTGTTCTCTCAACATCCTGTGCCCCCTGCCTACCACCCACTCCTCCCAAAACAATGCTCACCAAGAGAGTTTTGTGTGAATGGACAAGAATATGAATGTTTTTTAAAGGAATCTGAACAGTATAGAAAACTCATTGTGGGAGACGAAAAGGATTGAGGTGGGGGAAGAAAAACTGTCTTTAGGATTGATTAGTATTCCTCACATTCTTTCCTAATTAATCAATGTTGTTCTTTAATTGTTAGACCCCCTCAAAGGTAATTATTTACTGGCTTAAAAGCTGAATGTAAGGAAAAAATACCCAAAAAAATGAAAATGAAGGGTTTATTTGCTTTATTTTTCTCTTTTTAATTTGACTTGTTTCAGACTTGCAAAGACTGGTTTGTCTTATTTTAAATAATAACTAAGTCCTGAAATACTCAGCGTGGGCTCTTCAGATTGCATAAACTTTAGCTAAGCAGGTCTAACATGAGGACCTTAAGTCTATTAAAATGAAACATTGTGAGGTTGAGCATTTCTCAAAGATGTTTTTTTCATGTTATGGTCTTATTTCCATACACTTTTAAAAATATTTGTTCCAGTGCTACCTAAAAGATCCAGAGAGACCAGGCCTGTTTATTGTGCATGCACTGGATTTATTATATGTCACACAAATGTAATATCCTGTACCTTATAGTGTAATTTTATTGAAATTTAAAAGCCTACTATTTAAAATTTAACCATTTTTCCAAAGAGCCTTTAAACTTCTTTGCATTCTTCTTCTTTTTTAACAGTCTGCTGTGTTTATTATTTTCCTTGATTAATTACTTTAATTCAGTATTAACAACATAAATACTGCCATTTAAAAATTAAACTAATAAGTTTTATTTTGAACATAATAGGGATGTAGATCAAAACTGTCTTTCTCAATTTATGGTGTCTTGCAATATTCAAGGACATTAAAATAAATTACTTCTAAACTTTCTTCTCTAGAAAACAACACTAAATCCATCCATCTCCCTGTCTTGCTGAATAATTTTATTCACAACACTTATGCTAAGAAATAGAGCAACAACCTTACTTAGTACAACTGCAAATAGTTAAGTACTGGACTGCCAGACTGTGCTGACTGAAACAAGAGTTTTCTTAAGAGCATCCAGAACATGAGAGATTTTTGTTGCCCCATCCCAGAGTGCTGCAGCCCTGTTGTGCTCAGATCTGATTTATGAGCTGCAGTCTTTTGTCCAGAACTGGTGATAAACATCTATATCCTGTCACCATTTGGGTGTAGTCACCAACGTGCACTTCTTTTTTAGCTTGATCTTCTCTTCAGATTCTCTTCTTTACATACACTTGTACACTGACCTCCTAAAAAAAATCTTTTTCTATCAATGTGGCAAAGAAATCAGTTGCCAATATTACTTATTGTGATTTTTCACCCTGAGCCATCTCAGCTGCTTCATGCAGCTGAGTCATCTGAGTTCCACCCTGCCCATCAGGCTGTCATACTCCAGCATCTTGTATGCAAAAAGCTATTTCACATAATTTATAGGTAAGTGGGATGCTTTCCCAATTGATATTCTGCAGTCTTAAAGACAGCAGTTGTTCAAAGTGAAAGTAAAATTCCTTTGGGCTAACTAGCAGAATATATGGGTATTACATATGCATAATTTTATAAGTTAACTCCAAGCCTGAGTTGGCCTCTTAGTCAAATTTCCAAACTATTCCTTGGTGCAGAAACAAACTGTTGTTAGTACAGCCTGATGTGATCACCAAAGCAGTTGAGAAGGACTGAACTTCAGCTTTCTTTGCCCATTTGGAGACCCAAATGTTCACCTCTTCCTAGAGCAGAATGGTTGAGTGCGTACCTTTTCTCTGTTATGAGAAGGGGACATCTCCCCAGGATCACATTTAGCACAGTCCAGGTGTTGCCTGCCAGAAGGAAAGAGGAATTTTGTCAGTTACCAGGATTCTGTCAGTCCTTGTTTGTCCAGGCAGCCCAAAATACAGCTGTTCTGGAAGAAATGATGTGGATGTATTGAGTAAAATAAAAACCATGTTCTACCCTGCTTCCCACACTGGGCTGGTAGCAATAGTTTAACGAGGGCATCTCTCTCCTAAAATGTGTGCAGCTGCATGTTTTTACATTAAAGCTTACTTACAATCCGTGATCACTACTGATCCTGACACCTTTGAAAATGTAGAAGGAAGAAATGGTATGTGAAGAAGGAAAAGATGGTCCCCAGTTAGAAAAAAGAAGCTGCTGCACTGAGTCTTCAATAACACACAGAAGGAAAAGTACTCTTGAAGACCTGATATAACCATTAACTCTTTAAAAGGCACAAAACTTGGTCTAAGAACTAACTTTTCAGTTTCTGTGAAAGGAGACAATTATCTGACTAAAGTCTTAAAGAATTTGGGCAATTCACAAAAAAAAGCATGTTAGAGCCTGCAGTAACGTGGTTTTGCCCTGCCGAGATTGAAAACAGCACAGACTTTTCGAGAAAAAAGTTTTGTGTAGACAACTAAGTGTCTGTTGAATGCTTTGTGGTTAATCACATTTCTCCCAAGGTCCAGAAAATTCAGTTCCAAAATCTGTAACAAAGGAAACAGGCCATCAGTGTTGATGGTAGCTGACAAAAATCTTTTTTGATACTTGAGCAAAAAGCCTTTAAGTATTTCAAATAACTGCAAGGAAATTAAAGCTGGGATAGCTATGGTACTTATCAGCCAGAAGTCCTTATTGAAGTCCTTATTAAAGTCCAGACTGAATTAGGGCTTTAAAAAATTAGAAAAACCAGGAGTCATACCATACAACAATTATACTTACTAGATCAAATTCCACCTAAAAAAATAATTGGGGTTTCTACTCCCTGTTTTGCTACAGAAAGGCTGTCTGAGAACTTCACTGCTCCAATGATTAGAAACTTTCTTTAATTTTCATTTGAAAAATTTTCATGTCTCTTTAATATCAATTCCTTGCTTTTTTAATAGCATTTATCTGAAAAAGCTCTGTATCCTCTTTGCTATTTACCTCCTCTCCCTATATTTTAAAAGTGCAGTCATATCTCCTTTCAGCCTTTTGTTTATTCATAGACTGAATGAAATCTCTGTGTGAGATGCTCTTCATTGTTTAACCGTGGTAGTATTTCTTACTGCAGCTGTTTTGGTTCTTGCTAGAATGTAAGAGAAAGGTGCATGTTATTTCAAAGTATTTCATGGCTTGCTAGGGTGCTTTCTAGTTCCGTGGATATTTTTTTATCCTTTTTTAAGCAGAATTTATATTCACTATTTTATATTCATCTGATGATCTCTCTGCCATAAAAAAAAGTGTTAAAATATTTCTTATTGTAAAAATTATCAAAATGTAAAGTGCCCTCAGTATATTAAGTGTTTGAGTTTTACTTTCTAGGTCAGACCATGCTGTTTATCATTAAATTACAGTGCTACCTTACTACATTTATTCTGCATTTTCCAAAAAATTTCATTCCTTTCAATACTTGTATTCCAGGCATAATCTTCCAGTGTGTTTTCTACCTGTGTGATACAGGGTTTCATTCTTCTCAATACATCAGGAGATTTTTGTTAGGTTTTTTCCATTGGTATCGACCACTTTGGGTTTTTTACAGATCAGACCCATATTTTTCTAGCCACACAGGGTTTCAATAGTTCTTAAAATAACTACTGAACCTTTCCAATTAATGTCTTCTACAATGTTATCTATTTCTTGGATTGTTAAAATTAAATGTGAAAATAATAAAAGCCTCTTTTCTCATCGTCCTATTCTTAGCAGTCATTTTAGCTGCTAAAATGTAAGCAGATATTAGAGGAGATGAATTTTTTTGAATGAATGAGTTCTTTAAGACTGAAGACAACGGGACTCTCCTTTGAAACTCTGGATATTTGTTAATACATTAACTATTACCAGTAAAGTTATATTTATGAAATGCCATAAAAATATTATTGAGTGTGGAAATACTTAGAAGAATCTGTTTGATAAAATGGTCAAGCCTTCATGTCTAGATCCTTCAAAAGCTCAAACTAAAATTTTACTTAGTTGTTCTTCGTTCCTTATTTCTGGATTCCTTGTTAACTTTGCCAAACCTATGTTCTCTCCTAAATTTGCTTACAAAAATTATTTTACTTTGTGGCACATTTTATTCAATTTAACTAACAAATGTGGATGTGTCATGTACATGGTACTGGAGTTTCACTGAAATTCCAACTGGTAGGGAATTAAGTGTGCAAGCAGTCACACTGAGCAGAGGAGTGCAAATTGAAAAGTAATTCTTGTAGCTGCTTGTTGAGGGCAGAGCTGTTTTCATAAAGTGCTTCTGTATTCATGGTAGTAGATACAAATATCTGCTCTTCCAGTCTTTGTCCCTTTTTTAGCACTGAGATGGAAGAACTAAACAGTTTTCCCTCTTCATAAGGTGCTGATTTGTTAACACTGTAAAAAGTATTGATTATTGATTCCAGCTGTGATGTTCTACTACAAATGGTAAGGGAGATTCCCAGGACTAATGCCCTGTTTAGGAAGATGCTCCTTAAAAAAAGTTTCCAGCTCCCTTTTCTTGGCTGACTTTGGTGTGAGAAATTTTGTCACATGATCCAGGTCTCTATCAGTCTTCTGCTGCTTAGTTCCCAGCAGCCCTGGGCACATTGGTTCTCCTGGACTGTAGTCACCACTTCAGCCAGCTGAAAGGCTTGGACAATTTGCAGACAATGAGATGCCCTGAAAACATCCAGTGAAAGAGGTCTGCAAAGTCTGTATGTTGAAGTTTTAACTCTTCCAGATTTACTAAACCACTTGCCTACCATTTGTTACTATATTTAGAATCATATTTTGTCTCCCCTCTCCCTCTTCCTCTGTGTTTTCTTTAGATTAAGATTACATTTTTCTTATGCCATGTAAACGGAAATTTAGTTTTGAAGATTACTGCAAATGTCACTGAACGATGGACATTTCATGCAGGAAAACAACCTGGTGTCAGGAAATATAACAATCAAGGGACTGTTTTCCAGTAGGAATAGCATTTACATTATTCCTAAATGACGTAAGTTTTTACTTGTAGTAAACTTGCCATCTCTTAAGGAAAGGTGTAAATAAACATGTTTCCAGCCTTAATTTACTTTTGAAAAGCATGTTCACAACTTATATAAAACGCAGATTTTTAGGAAAGGATTACTTCTGTTAATCTTACAGAGATATATTATTGCTGTGCTTAGTTTGAAAGCTATGTGCAGTATTCTTCTAAGGCATGAAATTTGCCTAAAAGCTGCTTTTCACATACAATTTTAAGAATCAAATTCACATTTGGCTTGGTCTGAATGTAATATACTTTAATTTTACATTATGTGTTTTCTGTCTGGACAAGGTTATACATTGCTCCTTCTCAGAAGACTTTTGGAAGTCTACACTTTTTATCATTATTGTTTAACTTATCCTTAAATGAAAAATCCTGCTGCACATAATGGGAACACATGCACATATCAGGCTTCTGTTCAGCCCTAAACATTGGCCCAGTCTTATGGCTCCTCTCTGAATGCCAGTCACGGGATGCAGATATCCTACAACATTCCATATTTTTCCAGGGCTGGCATCTGGCTGCTCTGTGGATTCCTGAGGCAGTTCTGTGAGTGCTGTTGAGATGCCTCCAGGTCCAGCATGTGATTGAGTTGCAGATGGAGCACTTGTGCAATGCACTCTTCTTTTTCCTGTTTTGATCATAATAGGGAGTCCGTCCTGCTTCTTTGTGAGGGAGGGTATTTGTATGTGCTTAAAAAAGCCATTTCCCTCTATTAAAAATTAATTAAGAAACCTACCCTTTTTAGAGAAAAATTGTATCTTTTGTGACAAGACTGTAATGTATTACAGCAAGCCTTTCCAACCCCCTAGTTCTCTTTGTTTTTAATTTGATGCCATATAAATTTGTTTCTAGTGCTTGTTTATCAAAAGTAATTTCCCATGTTTAAATACTAGCTGAGAAAATATCAGTGGGGACTTTAAGACCATTCCTGAGCAAGTGCCTGACTAGGGATACCTCTACTCATTGCTGCTAAAGAACTAAAAAAATTATGCAGGATAAATAGCATAATTTCTGAATTAAAAAAGGTATGAAGTGCTGCTTCTATACAAGTGTCTCAAGTATCTATGGTATAAAATAGATTATTTCAAATTATCCAGCTGTTGATATTTATAACTTCTGTAATGTGAAATGATACAAGTTCCTATTACATACAGCAAGTACTTAAATGTGGAAGATTTGGATTGAAGTATGGCTTATGCTTAACTTTGGATTGTAGAAGGTCATTTCTGATTCTTACTAATTAAAAATAGCAAAATATTCTAGCTTTATTCTTAGAAAACCCTTTAGAGAATGGATGTTGTATTTCTAGATAAGTGAGGGTGTAGCTAATTCTCTACTAAAAGGGCAAACTTCTCCTAGGCACATCCTCACAGCATTTTATTCTACTATTTAAGAATTATTAATTCTTTGTCTTCGTAGCTGTCTCAAATTAATATTTGCATAAAATTCTTCAGATCACTTCATTATTTTGTTTAATAGACTTTTCCTCTTAAGATTACAGCCTTTTCCATTAAATTGCAAATTATGGTGACAAAGTACGCCTGCCTGCTTAAGTTTGGCAATTCTGCATTGCCAAATGACTATTGTTTCACTGTTCATTTCTTCAAAGGATTACTTTTTAAATTAGTGAACTAATATGAAAAAAGTGCATGTTTCTCTTCTCTTGTTTGTAACCCATAATTTTCCTAAGGCCAATTTAAGGTATATTGTCTTTTAGAATGACATTAAATTAGACCTCAGTCATCTGCTTCCTGTCACTTTCTATTATTTTGTACTTGTTCATCAATCCTTGGGGGAAATCAAAGCCTGTGTGGCTCCCATTTGAATCTGCATAATTCTCAGTGATGGCTGGGTCAGGAGGTGCCTCCCCATGATATTTAAATTTCTACCATAACTAGAGCCATTAACCCTTCCATGACGTGGTCATTCTCATAATCTTCTTAGTATGTATAGTGTTATTCATTAAAGTATTTTCAATGTTAAATTTAATTCTAAATTATGATATTTTGATGTTAATAAGAAAGTCAGTGGAGTTTTATAACGTTTGTAGTGTTTTATTCATGTACGTACCCATTCCTAGTCCATTCCAACCACAGTTGGCAGCAATTTTTGGAAAGATCCTTTAGTCTTTTTCTTCTGTTCTGAAAATAATCTAAATATTAATTTGGTTTCTTAGCAAGCTATTTTGCTCCCAGAAGTTAAACTCTGGTTGTACTTGAGTGCTGCTTGTGAAACTCAGAGTAGCCAAAGGTGACTCTAGAGACCATGTCCTGTTTGGCAGCAGCGATGACCCTGCCACAGTGCAGGGATGGAAGGGGAAAGAAGGGCCATCACACCACTGCTCACTCTGAGCACAGCTCCAGGATCAAGGAATCAAATACTTTTATAGGTGAGGAGATGAGAATGAGTTGTTTTACTGGAAAATCTGACAAGAGGAGGCATTGAAAGGTAGAAGTACCCTGTTATTCAGGAACACGGCGTGGTCGCAGCTGATCCTTCCCTAAATGATCATATCCAGTGAATGCTGGTCTCTATGTTTCCTGTCCTGGCTTAATTTTACAATCATTATCTTGGTTTCCACACCGAGTGCCCAGAGGAGTGCTCTTAGTAGCTTCTGAAAGTTCTCAGATCTGTCATATGTATTGGTTTAATAAGATGCTGCAGCAAGTTCAAATCCTCATCTTGTTGTTATTTCAAGACAAATCTGTATTAATTTTAAAGTGCTGTGCATTTAAACTCTTTGGGAATATAATAAGTGTACCTCAAATAGTGGTGGAGCTTGAAAAGCTCTACTTCCTTCTGTCTCCAGGCAAAGTAAATCAGTAATGGGTGCCTGGCTAGAAATCCTTCAATCCACCAGATTCTGAATCATACAAATCTGCTGAGAAAGAAGCAGATTTTTCCCAACCATCAGATCATCTCAGAGATCTCAGTCAAATATCTAAACATTGTACCATTTTCACCTTTGGCATGGCTCATTCCTTGCTCAGTGTATTGACAGACAGAATCTTTCAGAAAATGATATAAACACTGATCTTCCTCATGCACACAAAGACCTGGACTCTTCCGTGTGCCTGGTTGCACCGTGGGGCTGTCAGGGAGATGGTTACAGCTCTTTGATTTTCCATGTAGCCCCAGGCCCCTGCATTGCTGGAGCCTCTGCCAGCTGGCAGTGGTTCCCTAGGGACCATTGCAGTGTGGGCTTTAGAGCTCCCTGTGCTCTGTGTCCTTCCCCAGTTAAAGCACACAAGGCTGCAAACAGGGTAGGCAGTGAATGACCAACAGACAGGGCCTCTCACCAGGGGCTTACAGGAAAACCTTCTGTCTTTGGGTTCTGTGGGTATACCAGTGGAGATACCAGAGCAGAAAGAAGACATGTTTGAAAAGGTTTGTATTTTTGGTCACGCCATGCCAAGGGAACAACTCAAATACCAGTCTCTCATTTTGGGACCACATCCTCCATGTGCTTTTTGGATTGTCACTCCACTTTACAGTAGTGTCCTGGATTTCTTCTTAGTAGCTGGTACAGTGCTGTGCTTTGAATTTACTGAGAATAACATTGATAACACACTGATGTTTGAGTTGTGGCTGAGTATCCAAACATTCTGCAGCCTCTTACAGAGAAGGTACAGGAAACCAATAGCTTCATCAGATGGTTTTACCAAAGAGACTTGGACAAGACCTGGCCCATCACAGGCATCCCAGCCATTCATGACCTTTTCATTTGAAAGGATCCCATTCAATGGCTCCAGACAATAAACCAAAGTGTAAAGGCTTTGTGGAGCTGGACTTGAAACAAAAAATGTTATTTCGATGACTCTGATCAGAGATGATTCTTCCACTATTTTGCTGCCTGACCCAGCTGGAAGAATTTCCCAGTTTTCAGTTCATGAGAGGCTCATGGACCCGAGTGTTCTCTTTAGCAGTAGATACTGCCACTTGTAGCTACAGTTTCTCAGTATCTTTGGCTATGGCATTTCCAGATCTGCCAAATGTACGTTCTGGTGTCAACTCTCTCCATTCTTTAAATAGACTGATTTGTAGGTGTGTTGGAAGTCTTCAAATTCCATTGCTTTTTATGTGTATTCAGCAGTTCTAAGGCCCTGTTCTCCAGGTATGCCCACATTTTTTGTTTGATTTGGTTTTGTTTGGGGATTTTTTAGTGTTAATAATAGAATCTTTTTTTTTTCCTTTCTTTGTTTGTGGGGTTTTGTTTGTTTTTGATTCAAAAATGCCAGGAGAATTTATGTTAGCCCACCATTAAAAAAAAAAAATCAA
Source organism: Coloeus monedula (assembly GCF_965178545.1). Classification (NCBI taxonomy): domain Eukaryota; kingdom Metazoa; phylum Chordata; class Aves; order Passeriformes; family Corvidae; genus Coloeus; species Coloeus monedula. The sequence goes on along the minus strand of NC_138786.1, from coordinate 7,425,489 downwards.
TCAAGAATACCTGAATATTCCAAAGTTGAAGTACCTAGCTGTGGAATATTCTGTAATGTGGCAAGCAAAGACATAAACCTGCATTATGAAGCCCTAAAGAGCCAAATAGAAAATAAGACCTCATTTTTAATTGCACAGTTAATTAACTTTTGAAAAAGCATATCACAATATATTCTTCATTTATCAGTCAAAAACTTGCATTTAGTTTTGATAACTTTCTACGATATATTTGTGACTTCTTTTACGTAAACATTGAAATTCCTTGGTGGTTTTATTATCTGACATCTTGAGAGAGAGGCTATATAATACCTTTTACCTTAGGATTTTGTAGACTGGAATGTAGCTTGTCTGTAAATTGCACCTGTAAAATAACCTGTAAGAGTTGTGCATCAATCAGCCAGAACATGGCAGATCCTCCAGCCCTCCTCAGGCCAGACACCTGCTGGATGGAGAACCAAACCCTACAGAGAACAGCACTTTGCCCATTCCCTTCCTGTGAACAGGGGGAAAAGAATTGCCAGCAAAGAGTAGTGGATAGAGAAATTCCTGCATTTCTGATCATGACAGCTCTGGAAGACCTTTGCTGGCAGCTGAGGCAACTGTTGAGTTGTGAAGGTGTCCTGGATGCAAGGCAAGGTCAGGAGGGAACAGGGAGAAAAGAGGAGGATAACTGGAGCAGGGACTACAATTAAGGCAATGGTGAATAATATCTAAATGATTGTAAGCGAAGGTGACCCAGAAAACATTTTAACATTAAGCCTTCACTTCATAATTTGGGAAATTTGAGTGGGATTAGATGACAAAAGCTTCCTTTTAGACCTTGGACAAACCCTGGTACTCTTGCTGTGAAATGAGAACAGAGCATCTACATTGTGTGATCTGAAGAGAGGTAAATAAAATTGGAGATATTGAGATAAACCAGAATGGAGAACATGAAATCTAGTGTAACACAGTGGCTAGTTTAATTAGTTTGGAGAGAAAAGCAAGATGAGATAGTACATGTGTATCTGTAGACATTGCACAGTCCGGAAGTATAGTACTGAATAGGGCTCAATATTTTCTTTTTTTCATTCTATTGACTTTTTTTGATGCAATGTGAGAGTAAAAAAAAAAAAAAAAAAAAAAAAAATTCATCATCTATGTACAAACTATAATAGATTTGCTTCTTTGTGTTACTTTTTCTGTGAATACAAACAGTTAACCTAATGAGTTTCCAAGACAAGTTTAGTAACTGAACTTCCTGGCCATGTTTAAAACCTTTCAGGATAAGCACACAAGAAAAGATTTGCAGAACAACGGCATCAGTTCCCTTATGGAAGTAGGCCAAAGCTTGATAAAGCTCGAGGATTTTTCTCATAGAATGTGGAAATGGCCCAAAATAAAGACCTGTGACAGAAAATGCATTTATTTAAACAGCAAGAAGGCAGATTAGAAATTAAAAATCTTTGTGATGGGCAGGTGAGGTCTACTGATGTCTTCCAAACTTGGTGGTCTAAATTCAGCCCCCAGATTTGGAATTCCCTGTCTATCAGAGGGCGGATGGCATCACTCTGTGCCTGACCTCTGATTTGGATTTTTTTTCACTAAACATCCCTTCACTGATGGAAATAGGTGTGGATGGACTTCTAGTTTGACATGTTGTGTCTGTTCTAGATCCCTTATCTGATCCTTCCCAGCCTTGCTCTTCTGTCGTCACTTATCTCCCTGTGTAAAATCCCAAATCTTTGCTTCCACATTCCTTCCATTTCACTTTCACTAGAAACATATAAATATGATAATGAGAGTTATAAATTGCTAGAAAATGAACATTTTTTCCAGCTGAATGTTTTGCCATCTTTTCCAAATACACTACGCCTCACTGTTTATTTGTTAATTTATGAATAAAATTGACAGAAGAGCTTAGAGTTGCCTTATATGGAGTATAAAGATCTAAACTGTACAGGAGGTAGGGTTCATTCCCTCAATATGGAGATGTGTTGTCATATATAATTCTGAGGTAAACTTTTTAAACTAAAAATTTCAAAGAATTATTTAAGTTAAAAATAAAACCAAGAGTGCATTCTAAAGATAATGAATTATTAAGAATTACAGTTGTTCTGTGCACTTTCCTGCTGGCAGTATTCTACTTCATTTTAATTTAACCTTGAGATTATATTCCAGTACACAGAGATTGTTGGTTTTTTTTTTTGACAGAACAACACACACTAATTAAATGGGCATATAAAGAGAAGGTTGGTAGGTTATTCTATACAGTGTCATTATTTTCAGGTCCTAAATATCCTTTCTAGTAATCTGTTAAAACCTACATAAAAAAAATTTCCATCAACTGGAATGCAAATTGAAGTGCTTGTTTTTGTCATAATTACTTTGGTCATGTATTTTGGAAAGAATCTATCCATGCCTTCAAAAATTCTGAACTTTACAGTGAGGATTTGTTTGTATTTGTGAGATAGCCTTCACCTTCTCCTGAAATTCACCTGTAGTTACAAGTGCAAAGTTTAGTTATTTTTAAAGAATTCAACTCCTATTCAGGTATTAAATAAAATAACACAAAATACAATGGAAGTATTAAACCTTATAATTATTGTAGTTTTCTATATAATAGAGCTAAAGTTGGTTAAAGATTGAGTAGGAGAAAAAATGGGAACAAATTGAGATGTGTTTTTCTTTAAAGCAAATAGACTTTTTATGTATTGTAAGACACAGAGGTCTTTTCTTTAAATAAGTAAAAAGCATAAAAAACCAAATGTGCCAGCTCTGACATTTCCTGTCTGATGACAACGATGAGATCCAGCCTGTTAGGGCTTAAAATGAATGTCTTGTCTAATTTGTGCTCTTCAAATTTCTTTCTTTCCTCCCAACTGTCTCATTTTACCCCACCTGTCACACATCACACTTTCACACCCCTACCTTACTTTTTCAGATTTTACAAGCTTTGCCTTTTGTTTTTCCCCATCTTGAATGTGATCCAGCTTTTTCTCTCTAACTATTCACTTTAGGGTTTTGCCTTTTTGTTTCTTAATTTCCTCATCTGCGTGCTATTTACTCTTTTACCTGTTAAATGGATTCTAGAACTCTTAAGAAAAAACAGAACAGTAAATTTAAATAACATGAAATATAAATAATAAAAATATTAGTGCTTAAGGGCATTGATATTTCCCTTAAAACAAAAGAGTAATCAGATGGTTTCTTTAATCATATAATTTAAATAATTTTTTTTATGGACTCTCTGGATGTACTATTAATGTTATAAATGTTTAAGATGTTTATTTGCATCTTGTTAGAACTCTGGTGTTCTCCATAGAATTTTGCAAATTCTGTGCAGCTGACCAACAGCAGAGTTGGAATGAGCACTGCTAAGGGGTGTACCACTTGCAAGTCATTAACCTTTTTCACATATTGATTGCTAATATCTGAGGTAAGATATTCAGAAACTGATTATATCTTACTTATTTGGGATAATTTCATGCTCCTTCAAACAAGTACTTCCAATGTTTATATACTGGGCATGAGTGGCTAAATAACTCTAGGTAGTCTGTACTACTAATTTTATTAATTACCTTTCTTTATTAATAACATTTGGTCTGGACTTGTGTCAAAATATCCTATGCCTTTGGGTGTCAAGAAATTTTGTTAAAAACTCTAAACCACTGAAATATGGATGCAAATGTCAGAAATTTAACTTAATAAACAATGATGTCAATTCTTGATTTGAAATTTGGTTGACTTGTTTGAGGAGATGGTTAAACCATACAGTCTTAATTCTAGCTACTTATAACTTGACAATAATTGACAAGTGAATTTAATTCCTTTTTAACTTGTTGAATTCTTTTATCGTTCCTTTCATGTCTTTTTATTGCACACTGAGAAACATTTTTTTGATTTACTTTAAGGAGGGCACTGCTTCCTTCCTGTTGTGATAATCCTGAATTTTATTTTTGTGTTTTGTTTTTTTAAATATCATTCAACTTTTTCATTTAAGATTGCTAAATACATTCTGCAATGCTGCCTGTCACACGTTAATGTCAGTGACTCTAAGCTATGTTTAAGTTATCCACTGGCATCTAGTAATTATCCAGAACCACGAAACACAAGGCAGTATTCTCTGATGTGTAAAATTTCAATTCTGTATGTATTTCTTCAGTCTTAAACACACCTAGAAAAAAATCTCAGTTTAACTTTTGGTGTTAGATCTTTTACGGTTTTTGGTTTGGTTTGGTTTTTTTTCTCACAGGCCCTCTAAACCTGGAACTATTGTAGCACAAACCAGCTTAAATACAGGTCTAAAGTGAAATGGTGTGATGGTGACCACACAATATATGTCACACTCTAAATATGCTTATGGCTGCCTCTGATGCAAATTATTTCATAATTTATTCTGATTTCTTTAATACTGTCCACTTAAAAGATTCTTATTAAAATTTTAAACAATATCAGAAATAATCATAATATTATGATTAATTTTGCTGGTACAGACTTTAAGCAGTGGAATCTCCATGACAAAGAACTTGTCCAAATCATTGATAATTTTCATCTGGTAGCACACTGAAGATGTATAATAGCAATTGTGTAAGTGAGCTCTTGCTTTCTTGTAAACCTTGTTTCCTGCCCTCTATTTTGAGATACAGCTTCATATGAAATGCATGCCCATGTAGACACAATGTATTGGTATCAGACACAAAGTATGTGAATTCTGATACCTTTTCATCAGTTGTACACCAAGAATTCTATTTTTTAAATGATATCCTGCCAGCTTTTTCACAATCCATTAATTCCTGGATCAACATCAGAAGGAATGTCAGAGCCGACTGAAATTCTTGTAAGACACAGATGTCAGGATCAAAAGTCAGAGACATTCTCGGAGCAGCAGGGAAGCCTGCTTGTTAGACCTTAATCGTAACAATTAGTATCTGCCATGTGACATTCCCTATACCCTGCCTATATTTCTGTTAACTTCCAGGCATGCTGAAAAGAGAAAGTATGTATTGAAGTTGGAGACAAAAGTATGTGGGCTATTAGTCTTATTTCCCTTTTTGCAAACTTTTCTGTACTGTCTTACCCTAAATGGTAAAAAAAAAAAAAAAATTAAAAATTGCATCAGCCTAACTTTAGATTGAAATAGTTTTACATTAAAAATATGTAATTCTGTCCTGACTCTATGAAGTGAAGGTATTCCTTTAATGTATATGGTTAATGATTAACTACTCTTCAAGGGAAAAGCTGCTGGTACCTAGATTTATCTACGCTGTTTGCCTGGTAGAAAAAAACCACTTGTATTTTTATGGCTCACATCATGTGTGATTTGTAAGTTTGTTGTTGGTTTTAACCATCTTAGCTCTGAATATTTTGCTTTCAGTATAATAATAGTCTCAGATTTTTTTAAAAAAATTATCTCTTTCAGGGCGTTAGAGACTGGAGGACGCTGAAGTGGTCAGACTGCTTTCTGCTCCTTTGCTACATTATGGTTTTGGCATTCTGAATTGAGGCAACCATTTCAGGCATAGGCAGGTTTGTGGGCCCCTATTTGTCATTCTTCAATTGTGAAGAATTCTTCTTGGTGTGTGGCTATAGGCATATCACAGGTTAATTTTGTTACAATTCTTTATCCTCTTCCTTAACCTTCTTTCAATTATTGCATTGATACAGCAGAAGCTGTCAGGCATGCCAACTTAACTTGCCATTTTGGTGTAGTGGAGAAGAGCAAGAAAGAAAAGGGAGAAGGAAAGTATCCTCAAAATGAGGAAACAGGATCTTCAGAGCAGTTGGAAGTGTTAATTAATATCAATGCTTTATAAAATATATACAACATCATACACAGGTATCACATATAAAAATAATATGTATGAAATATACCACATATATATTAAATATAATCAATATAGCAAGTTGTTCTTGTTAGAGATGGCTAAATCAAGTAAGCTACCCCAAGACTCCTAACATTTTCTTTTGCATTAGAGAAAAGATAGAGAAAAATGCAATGTGAAGGAGCAACAGAGTGGCTTAGGGAGTCTCACATCTGATCTAGAGATGTAAGAATAGATTTCACCCTCCAGACAGTCTGAAAGGACTTGGTAGTTTTGGCTGCGGAATTCAAAATGTGTGAATCAAGATTCTGAAGAAGAATTTAATTACTAAAATCAAGCAGCAGAAGGAGAAGTATGAATATTAAATAGTAAAACTGAGAATTAGTCAGGTGAAGGTGATTGTAGACTGGAGCAACATTTTACAGTGCCCTGTATCTCATGAAAGGAGAGGACAGGGTCTAAAATGAAAAGAAATTGGCATTTCACATAATGATTTTAAAGAGTATGAATGTGAGGAATACCAGGAGAGAATGGATTATGCCAGGGTTAGGTTATTTATAATGGGAGAATTAAAATAGTGGGGGAAAAAAAGTTGAAGTATAAATAGACAGACTTGTAAATTACAGACCTGTAACTTCAGTTTGGGGAGATTAGTTCAAAAACTGGTCTGAAATTTCAGCCTCAGAAATGAAGGAGGTGGTGATTGGCCATAGGAGAACAAAATAATGGGAGAAGAAAATATCCTTTAAATTTTTCTATTAAAAAAGTCAGATCTGAAAAAAAATAAGGAGGTAGAGAGCACACATACAGGAGATAAATATGAGGAAGGGCTTGACAAGGAGTTGTATCTGGATGAGAAGGAGTGAGATTGGTGTTCTCTTAGTTATCTGTAAAGGAAAAGCAGCTATGAACTGAGAATCTGGCCAAGCTGCAAAAAGAAAGAGCAAATGTGTAATGGGGATGGTTGGTACCTCCTCAATATAGAAACAAGGACAAACATTTCTTTGTCCCAGAAATTTTATCCAAACTGCCACTGGAACATCCATGTTTGATTGTCTCCAAGGACAGAGCCTTCACAACCTCAACCCTCACAATAAAAAAGTGCTTTGTGAGGTTCAGATGGCACCTCCTGGGCTTCCTTTTCTGCCCATTGCCTCTGGTCTTGTCCCTGGGTATCCCTGAAAAGAGCCTGACTGCCCTCTGGACCCCTTTGCTGTTTATATACATTAATAAGCTGCCCCTGAGCCTTTTCTTCCTTGGGGTGACCAGTCCCAGTTTCCCAGCCTTTGCTTGTCTGAGCTGCTCCAGTCCCTTAATCAGCTTTGTGGCCCTTGGCTGGACTCTCCAGTGTGTCCATGTCTGTCAGGCTGAGGAGCCCAGAACAGCCCAGAGATCATCTCCCTCATGCTGTGACTTGTGGGATATTTTACCAGCTGCTTTTCCCCAGCACACCACAGGCAGAACATCCCCCCTGTGGAATACATACAGGTGGTGTGAAACAACACCGTTTTGTCTCTCAATTTAAATTTTAGGGGTGCAAGTGTGCTATGGAGCTGCCTTCTTCATAAGAGGCAGTGTATGCAAAAACCCAACTATTTTATTTGTCTGCATTTCAGCTTAATCCCTGATATCTTAGGGATTTTGGACACACATAAGTAGTAATAACACTTTATTCTAATATACCACATATTTTGCATGTTAATATCTGAGAGGAAAATAGCAGCCTACAGGAAAGCCATTAATCAGAAGCACTAAATGCCAAAGGTAAAAATTAATGAATTCACTAATGGCTTTTTCTTCTTTTATCCCCGCTGTTATCATTTAGCTGCTTTCAGTTATCTGCGGTTTCCTCACTTTTCAGGAGTATTTACACAAACATGCCCACCTTTAGCATTGAGAGCATTTAATACTGAAATAGAAGCAGCAAACAAGTAATATTCCTGGGTGATTTGACTAGAAACATAAAATCACTGTCTTAGAGAGAAAACAAAGTCTGCAAGAAGCTGGAAATGTGTTGTAACTGAACAGGTAGACCAGGTCTTCAAAAGCTATGTGCATTACACTAAAGTTGGTGTCTTGAGGAAGAGGGTCTGATCAATCATTCTTTGCTTTTCCCAGGTAAGAGAAATTCTACTGCAACTGCTAAAAAAATCTGTTTATTTTATGTTTTTATTTGAGAGAGGAATTGTCTTCAAACTGTGCATGTGTGTGTAGACAGAGGTTTGTTTTCATTTTATTTCAGTACAGTTTTGTGTCATTCAAAAACTGAAAAACCATGAAGTGATAAAACCTAAGATTTGTTTTGCTTTGTTTTCATTTTAACACATAAAATAAATATCTTCTAAAAGTAACTTCAAAATCTCAGATCTAATTAACTTAATTGTAGTTAGTTCTGTAGTATCTCAATGCTCTGAACATGGACTACCAGAAGTGCCTTTAATTTGATGAAGAGGAAGCACAAAAGAGCTTCCAGTGCAATACAGAACAGCTATTTGGATGCCTGTTGTGTTGGTAAGTCAGGACCAATGTGCTCTTTATTTAACTTCTTGACTAAGTTTTAAAAATTTGAAGACATTTATCCATGTCTCCCTAAAGAGGCTTAAAGAGGTTTATGCCTCTTTAAAGATGCTCTGTATTGCAGCTTTTCTGACTTGTATTTACATGTTTGTGTGTATGTGTAATGTGTAATGAAAGTCCTTCCTCAGCATATTTCACTATACGTAGATCACCATCCAGGACCAAATTAGGCTTTTCTCTCCGAGAATGTCTTTTTCCCCCTCTTTGGGCTATATAAAGACAAGAGACACTAAAAGCAGCTAAGACTCAAAAGAGGCTGAAGTAACTCAGGTGACTTGTGGACTTAAGGCAGATAGTCAAGGTATTTCTTCCGTGCTGAGGAGAGCCAAGGCATAAAAGCAGGTTTGATTTCTACCTTTTGGGAAGCATCCTGTTAAAAATGGAACCAGACAGAGGATGAATTATGGCACTAATAACAGATTTCAATATTTTTTAAGACATTGATTTCTAGTATTTGTCTGGTCATCAAGAGCTTTGACTTCTGAAACTGCCATGAAAGTGGGAGTATTCAGACACAATGCATGAGAGAACAGCTGAGTTTTGCTTTTACGAGTTCTAAGAGCATGCAATGTTTCACATTCTTAAGAACATTTTATTTTAGTTTACTTTTAGCCATCAGTCAGTGGTAAAACCTCTTTTTACACCAGTACTGTAGAGGTGGTTAAATCTAAAGAAATTAATGACATATTCAACAGCTAGGATAAGAAAGAGAAGATCATTGGAAGCCTTACTTATTAATAAGTCTTTCAAATTAATTAAATGTATTGCTAAATGCTATCAGAATCATGATGATGAAATGAGATATTCTTCAGGTACTGACTGTACTGTCATGGACCTCTGACAAATGTTTTTTCCAGTCCTATTCTTTAATCCCCATCCAACCACAGCTCTTCAGTTTCCCTACTTTATTGGGAAGCTGTATGGTTTGTGTTGAGAATGACATGATACAAATTAGCTCAGATATTCAGGATAGAGTCTGGGTTTTATGAGATGACTGTGACTTACTGGCTTCTTCCAACCAGCCTGCAGAAATTAAGCAAATCTTTATGCCAAAAATTAGTATTTGGAAGTTGGTAAGGATTTTCCCTGTATTCATTACTTTTTTATTATGATAACCTTTATAATATGTCAAAATTAAATACTATGTCTATAACCATGTCAGGCAGGGATTGACAAAAATTTTCACAACTGAGATCTCTTGTGCCGTGAATAATCTTCATTTGAAGATCCCAAAACCTTCCCTGTGACTGTGACACTGACTGCATCATTTGACTGGACACATTTGTTTCAGTGTCTGAGATACCAGATCCCACCTGCCCATTTGGCTGTGATATGGTGTGTTTATTTTCCTTTACATACCAACATCAGAATAGTGCTACTGCAATTTTTCCTGCAGTTCATTAAGAGGGAGTGAATTATTTGCAGGTCATGTGATAAAAGAGAGTAAAGAGGGAGCCTTCTGAAGGTTCATGCGGATTGCCTGCGACAAAATGTGAATCACACCTTGGCTGCAGTACCTGGGTCACAGAGTAAAGGCCATTCTTCTGCTGCTGGGAGGGCATAGGAGTAACTTACTGGCGTGTAATTAATGTATGAAATACAGCCAAAGTGGTTTGCAGAAGAAGGTATTACTCACACATGTATTAAAGCCCACCTCCTGTCGGTGCCATGAGACCACTACATGGAGACTTTGGCAGGATTAGGAAAGAATAAAAAGAAAAATAACAATACAAATCATTGAACTATATGAGGGCCTGGATAGCCAGACCCTTGCATCTCATGTTCCAGTTTGATTGTCAGGGACAGTTTGAGAGTTTGCTAGACACCATAAGTGGAAATCTTCGTTGAGAATACTGAACCTAAGTAATTATAAACACAATTTTTACTTAGAAACTCAGATAAGATTGCTGGGGGAAGGGTTCTAGGGCAGGTTAGTGAGAAGATAGCTTAAACCAGCCCAATCTTAAGCTTAGCTCTCAGAACAGAGAGCTCAGCAATGTTCTGCTGTTGGCAGGCATTTGGAATGTTGACTGCTGCATTCAACTGAGTTATTTACCTAATTGTAATTATTTATGCAAATTTCTATGCAGGGTTCAGAATTCCTCTTCTAAAAAGTTTTAACCAACACAGTCCAACCTGGGGTCCAACCCAGAATGTCTTATTTTTTGAGTCAGAGGTTGTATAAATGCTGGAAATGAAAAAGTGTATCTAAGAGTATGCTGTATTTTGCCTGTGAAAAATATTCATACACTCAGGTATTCTATTCAAACATAAAACTTTGTCCATGAAAAATCCGTATCTTCAGTGGCACTAAATAGAAAATCAAAATTTGTTTTTCAAGGTGCTACTAGGAGAGAAACAAAGAAAAAATGTTGAAACCTTTGAAACTGGAGAGAATTACAGATGTCTTCACAATTGCAGAACAGCTGGTGATTATGTTAACTGCCAGCATTTACTACCCTCCTCTCCCATTTGTTTTGGTAGAATGTGTACCCAGTAACACCTAAGGTCTTTTGTGTCCATTACATTCTGGGATGACGATTTTTTACCCATTTAAACAAGAAAAACAACAGCAAAACCCCACCAAAAAAAACCAAACAAAAAACCCCAGACCCCCAAAAGACAAAAAAACCCCAACCAGAAACCTTGAAGTAAGCAGGAAAGCAATGCTGCGTTTTCATGAAGTGATTCAAGATGACAACGGAGAAAT